>NW_028318224.1:300000-382500 GCF_062004578.1 Staurois parvus
CCAATTAATTTACCATGTTGCAAGGTGCAGTATCAAAGGTTATGACGGCGTATACAGTTTCTGGGAAAACGTCTGATAAGCATAAGCTCGGTCGAAATGTTCAACTGACCAAAAGAGACAAAAGAACATTGCCCAGGATTGTGACCCGGAATAAGAAAACTGCTGCAAAAGTGACTGCAGAGCTCAAACTCAGTCTTCCAAAGCCCGGGTCCACCAAAGCAAAATATTCATAGGCGAGCTGCAATTGCCAAATCACTAGTGACCGATATTAATGCTCAGAAGAGGAAAGGATGATACAACACCCATAAATCGTGGACTTTCTATCAATGAAAGATATGGTCCAATGAATCGAGTGTCACACTGTTCCCAACCACCGGACGTGTTTACATGTGATGAACACCATCCCAAGCTTAGGACCAGGACAGTCTTGTGCCAATGGTAAAGTATGAATCATGGTTTGGGCCACCATATCTTGGTATTCTGCAGGCCCCATCAACACCTTGAAAGGTAGAGTCACTTCCAGTGACTATGTACATATTTTGTGCACTTAATGGTGCAGATATTGTTTCCCGAAGACAGTGCTATTTACCAAAACCATAATGCTCCAATTCACACAGCTCATGTTGTTAAATCGTGGTTTGATGAGCATGCAGACAAAGTCTCGTACCTTCCCTGGGCTCCGCAGTCACCTGGACCTCAATATCAGAGTGCCACTAATGTCTATTTTGGAGAACAAGGTTTAGGCTCGTTTTCCGCCTATGGCATCTCTGCAAGAACTGGAAATATTTTTGAAGAGTGGTTCCATTATCCACCATTCAAGACTTATGTGACGGGAGTCACTTTGGTTGGGGGGCCCATGGAACCCAGCGCACTGTGGAGACGTGAGGAGACCCCTGTCTCAGCTCCCCATATCCCTCTTATGTGTAAGTCACCCTGTGCCTGTTAGGGGTACAGAGTGATCTGTCCTAATATTGGGGTGGGGGGGGTGGTTGATTGTTTAATGCCATGTGGTTGCATCCCATTGTTCTATTGTGTGTCTTGCTTGGGAGCAAACTATTATGGGATGTACTGTATGTGTTTATGGGTATTGGCTTGGTGGGTGGTGTCTCCAGCAGCCCTCCCTCCTGATGGGACTGTCTGTTGGTGTGTCTCTTGTTACTAAATGTTGATTGACCCACCCTGTGCCATTATGCAGGGAGGGAGGTATTGTTCCCTTGAATGTATATATCTTGTATCTGTGTTAAAATAAACTTGTCTACCTCCTGGTTTACTTCAAGACTGGTGTCGTCTAGTCTTGTATGGTCAGCTGTGGTGTCTGTGGTCGGTGTTCGAACGGGGAAGCGGTATTCTAACGGAGGTACCCAAGCACAGACTGGGTCAGTTCCGTTTCAACTTATATTTGTCAATTCCCAGAAGAGCAGTCCAGCACCATAACAATTTCGTTTTTTTTTACCTGGTGTTTCCATAATTTTGTCCAACCCCTGTATATTCCTTAACCACTTGCCTACCAGGCACTTATACCCCCTTCCTTACCAGGCCAATTTTCAGCTTTCAGCGCTGCCGCACTTTGATTGACAATTGCGCGGTCATGCAACATTGTACCCATATGAAATTTTGATCATTTTTTTCTCACAAATAGAGCTTTCTTTTGGTGGTATTTAATCGCCGCTGGGCGCTTTACTTTTTGCGCTATAAATTAAAAAAAGTGCAAAAAATTTGAAAAAAAAAAAAGTTTATTTGTTTCTTTTATAAAATTTTTCAAACAGGTATTTTTTCTCCTTCACTGATTTGCGTTGATGAGGCGGCACTGATGGGCACTGATAGGCGGCACTGATGGGCACTGATAGGCAGCACTAAAGGGCACTGATAGGCAGTACTAATGAGGTGGCACGGATAGGCGGCACTGATAGACAGCACTAATTAGGGGTCACGGATAGGCGGCACTGATATGCAGCACTGATAGGCGGCACTGATAGGTGACACTGATGATGGGCACTGATAGGTGACACTGACTGGCATCACTTCTGGGCATTGACTGGCGGCACTGACTGGCACAACCCCTGGGCACTGACTGGTGGCACTGACTGGCAGCACTGGTGGGTGGCACTGGTGGGTGGCACTGGTGGACAGCACTGGTGGGTGGGCACAGGTGGGTGGCACTGGTGGGCACAGGTGGGTGGCGCTGGTGGGCACAGGTGGGTGGGCACAGGTGGGTGGCACTGCTGGGCACAGGTAGGTGGCACTGCAGAGTGGCACAGGTGGGGGCACTGCTGGGCACAGGTGGGGGCACTGCTGGGCACAGGTGGGGGCACTGCTGGGAATGGGTGGGCGGGGCTAGTGGGCGCACAGCTGATCGGAACTTGCGGGGGTCACTGCTGGGCACCGATCATCAGGGCACTGATCATCAGTGCCCTGATGATCGGTGCCGATCCCCGCTCTGACAACTGCCGGTTCTCGGCAGTACTTTCCTCACGATCTGACAGCGTGAGGAAAGTGCAGCCGAGAACCGGCACTTGCATTTTCCTGTGATCAGCGTGTCATTGGACACCGCTGATCACGTGGTAAAAGGCCGGTGGGATCGGCCTTTCACCACATCTCGTGATCAGCTGTGTCCGTAGGACACAGCGATCACGGAGATCGCCGGGTGCGCGCCCCCTGGGGCGCGCAGGAGAGCGCGTTCTGGGAGGACGTCATATGACGTCCACTCAGAACTGGCCGGCCGCGGTGAAGCCGTCATTCGGCTATGCGCGGTCGGCAAGTGGTTAATAGGCCACAAAGGATATAAATCCACTTTGTGTTCACCCAATGCCTTTACAAACCCATATATTACCATCTAGTTACATCATCACTGTGGTGTACAGAGAGCAGAGATGTGGGAGGGGCCAGGCACTCTCCACCCACTACAGGCTGCCTGTAGAAAACTACAATAGGGGGTGGAGACAAGACCAGTCACCCTGCACAAGGAGAGAGAGCAGCAGTGAGCGGTCTTTATTACCGGAAGCTCCTGCACAGAGGTAAAGCTTCTCACTGGATTAGTGCACAAAGCATACCAAGATTCAAGGAAGAATACACATGACGAATGTCAAAGAAATAGTGCAGCGCTTAAATGAATAGTCCTCAGTAATTCCCGATCAGTGGATGTTCCTCAAATTAGAATGGAAGAAATGCCCACTCACCGGAACTACACTTGGTACAGTGCAGTATATGAATATTATTCCCTGGTGTCACTGGAAGTGTACATCTGGATCAGCACGTGGAAGAGTATCCCTCTCTGGATCAAGCAGGTCCAGGATCACAACAATTTAGGCTCCGACATGGAGTTCCCCTTAAGGGATGTATGGGTGTTGCTCTTACAGTAGTAGGAACCTCCCTCTCTGGATGGATTCGGAGTAACACAGCTTCTGGAAAAAAGTACTCCCCATGCGGGGTTAAAGCAAAAAAGTGCCCATAGTGTGATAAAGTTTGAATAAAGCGAATTTTATTGTGAGAATAAAGGATGCATCCAATGAATATCAGTTGGAACGGCAGATAGCAACATAAGCACTAACCGTCCCTAGAAGGAAATGGCCGCCGGAGCTCCACAATGCTCCGACGGCGTGATGTCAACGGCGCGAGCAGGCTCCTCCTTACGCGTTACGTGCCATGCACATCGTCAGAGGGTGAGCCGGTCTTTTTCACTTTGTTTACATGACGAATGTATTTAGACAATATTTGATTATCCTGAGTCCAGTTTTTCAAATTTCAAGTAGAAGAAAAAGGAAATTAGCTGGAGACTATGTCCGGTCTAATTCAGTGTCACTGTGGCATTTTAATATGTGAGTAGAAATGTTGGCCCGCGACCTTCCTTCAGGAGATCTGCCAGACACCGAGAACACGGGCACTCGTCTGAAGCTTTTTGTTTTATTGCATATTGACAACATCCAGGCGGAATAGAAGTCAAGCCGTGGGGCGCAGACAAAAAAATATATATCTGCTTGGGGATTACAGGGATCTCATAAAGCACGCAAAGGAAGCTCAAGTGGTTTGAAATGCAGTCGGACCCTGCGGCCATAGACACGGGAGTTTTACTGTAGATGAAATGTAGCTCTGTACGGATTGCAGCTCGCAGGAACGTTCTCTTAGCTCTCGGGACGCGGCTCTAAGACATGAGTGAGAGGCCTTGTCCATTTGACTGCTGTGCTGCTTTGTTTTTATTCTTAGACTTGCCTTGCCCTAATGTTTGGTGAGTGAATGTTGGTGGAGACAGCGAGGACTCCTTGATGACATCCGAGGCTCGTTCTTTTCTTTGATCCCTTGTTAGCTTTTATGCTTTGAAGAAACCTTCGCTGTCTAGCCTATCATCTTCCAAAACGTTATGATACTGAGTTAAGTTATATATAAACCAAAACATTTTTATTTTTGTTTTGGATAGTTTTGGTGACCATTGATATTGAGGCATTATGGGAAATCCAAAGTTTTACGGTTGTCACTAGGACAAGAGATGAAACTCATGGTAGCACCTCTTCCATTGATAGCTGTCTAAGAATATAATAGCAATTGCACTTTCTTTGCAATGAGCCTCATAGTGATATATCTGCGGTGTGAGATCATGTAAGACATTGCTGCCTCTGTTAGTCCCACCAGATTTAGTGATGTGCTGCTCACTGTTCTCCTTGCTGGAGAGGAAGCTGTACCTGCAGGGTTGGATTTCCTATTAGGCAATGAGGCTCATAGGGATATATCTGCGGTGTGAGATCATGTAAGACATTGCCACTTCTGTTAGTCCTACCAGATTTAGTGATGTGCTGCTCACTGTTCTCCTTGCTGGAGAGGAAGCTGTACCTGCAGGGTTGGATTTCCTATTAGGCAATGAGTCTCATAGTGATATATCTGCGGTGTGAGATCATGTAAGACATTGCTGCCTCTGTTAGTCCCACCAAATTTAGTGATGTGCTGCTCACTGTTCTCCTTGCTGGAGAGGAAGCTGTACCTGCAGGGTTGGATTTTCTATAAGGCAATGAGGCTCATAGCGATATATCTGCGGTGTGAGATCATGTAAGACATTGCCGCCTCTGTTAGTCCCACCAGATGTAGTGATGTGCTGCTCACTGTTCTCCTTGCTGGAGAGGAAGCTGTACCTGCAGGGTTGGATTTCCTATTAGCCAATGAGCCTCATAGTGATATATCTGCGGTGTGAGATCATGTAAGACATTGCCACCTCTGTTAGTCCCACCAGATGTAGTGATGTGCTGCTCACTGTTCTCCTTGCTGGAGAGGAAGCTGTACCTGCAGGGTTGGATTTCCTATTAGGCAATGAGCCTCATAGGGATATATCTGTGGTGTGAGATCATGTAAGACATTGCTGCCTCTGTTAGTCCCACCAGATTTAGTAATGTGCTGCTCACTGTTCTCTTTGCTGGAGAGGAAGCTGTACCTGCAGGGTTGGATTTCCTATTAGGCAATGAGCCTCATAGCGATATATCTGCGGTGTGAGATCATGTAAGACATTGCCGCCTCTGTCACCTCACCACCAACAGAATAGCTCTGGGGAGAATGGTGGTGACAAGGTAGCAGACATGGTGTTTAGCATTCAGGAACCATGCAAAGCACAGGGGGTCATAGAGGGTGAAGAGCTGAGGGTGTACTTTGGTATGAGCAAGTTCAGACATAATTGGGCTGTAGTGCAGACAATGGGGGGGGGGGGCTATAAGAGAGTCTACAGACAATAAGTAGAGAGTTGCCAGAGAATGTAGTGTGGAAGGGGAGAGGAATGCTGGAGAAAATAGAAGAGATGAGAGAGGAAGAGGTAGCAGTGCAGCGTGGATGGCGGTGACAAGGTGGTGCCAGGGGGACCATCAGAAGGAATGGGGTCCCCCTAAGCCTCTCCATGAACCCCCACCTCCCAAAAATACTAGCAGTCTAGTGAGATAGTACCCCTTAAATTCCCTGGTGGTCTAAACTTTTGAAAAAAAAAGAGCCAGTTTACAGTTCTTCAGATTTTAGGGGAGCCAGACTGTAGCCAGTGGGAGCAGAAAATGCCCCGGCATCAGTGGTAGTAAATGGTGGTCAGTGGGATAAAAAAACATTGAATCTGTGTATTTATTTATTTCAGGTACTTATATAGCACTGTTAATTTACACAGCGCTTTACATATATTTTACATTCACATCAGTCCCTAACCTGTACAATCCATGGCCCCTAACTTACATTCATACATACACATATAAGGGATAATTTAGACAGGATCCAATTAACCTACCAGCATGTCCTTGGGGTGTGGGAGGAAACTCACACAGGTATATGGAGAACATGAAAACACCAGGCAGGTGGTGCCGTGGTTGGGATTCAAACCAATGACCCCCGTACTGCCAGGCAGAAGTGCTGACCATTTATCCACTGTGCTCAGTTACACTGGCTTTGGTCTCTGAAGAGCGATCCACGTTAAGAGCAACCCTAATCACTTGATTGGGTTGCTTTCGGTGGCCGCTATCCCTGCTGAAAGCATCAGGAGGTGCAATTCCTGCTGCGGCCGCAAAGCATTATGGCTGTGGCACATGTACACCCCTGGCCACCGCCTCTGCAGCTAAAGGGGGGTAATGGTTGGTGGATGACATGAAGCTCATAACATCTGAAAGGCTTCCTTACCCATATTAGAGGTTTACTGATTGGTGCCATCTATATTATCTGCCATTTTGTATGAAACGGGCACATGAGGATGTTCGATCTCTGCACCAGCATGCTGGTGAGCATTACTACCCCGTTGTTCAGCAATGATACATTTCACTGTAACATTTTCAGAGACACGAAGGCAATTCAAGAATCCCTGTCAACTCGTGAACTCTCAGAACGGCGACCGGAGAATGTTTTCATTGAGCTGGAAAATCACATTGAGTTGCAGCGTATAGAACTCTACATGCCAGGTTCACTGAAGACTTAAAATGAGGACGTAGTTTGTAAAAGTTTTATCGGCGAGGATGTGTTTCTGGGATTTTCAGGGAAAAAAATGTGTTTTCAGTCTTAAAACTAAAAACTGGCACTGTGTAAGATTATTTATCGGAGCTGTTTATATCACTCGATCGATAATGGGTTAGCTGGCCCCTTGAAGCTGTTCCTTTATTTATGGTTCAGAGTGGTTGTGCTGGCAAAATATAAGGACTCTTGCTGGGGATTGAGGAGACCCTGTCACTATCATATACCTGGAAATGGAGGCCAATGGAGAGAGGGCTTCCCTTGTGGCTAAGTTCCGGACTCCCCTGAGAGTGGGACAGCGGGAGTCAGGCCCAAAGTTGCACAGGTCGCCTGTAGGAATGCTGGTTGGTGGTCCACCCAGAAGCACAGCTGGTGCACGGAGATAGGTCTGCAGACAGGAGGCGCCTGTGCGTGGTATGCAAGCCCTTCCGGGAATAGAGGTTTACTGGATAGCCGGTTCAAGCCAAGGTCAGGTACCAGGTGGGAATCAGAGCAGACGTAGTCAGATGGGATAGCCAAGGTCATACACAGAGGAGTGAGAGAGAGAGTATCTGTAAGCCAAGCCAAGGTCAGATCAGGGGTTAAGCAGAGTAGACCGGTCCAGGAGCAAGCCAATTCGGTATCAGGAAATCACAGATCACAATAACACAGGAAACAGGAACCAGGAACAGGGCACGGGGAGCTAGAGATCATCCAGCAACTTGAGGAAGTGATGAGCTTCCTTATAAAGGCCGTCTGGTACCAAACTGAGGCTGATGCGTGATTCTGCGGCCATGCAGGATACTGGCAGAAATGCCAGATCTTCCAGAACTTCTGCCGTGGACAGGACCCTGACAGTCAGCTTAATAAAGAAAGAATAAAGAAAGATAACTTGTAAAAGAAAACATTTATGCCTACCTTTCTGTCTGGGGGGATAAATGGAGCCTGCACTCTCTTGAAGAACTCCATTCACCTCTATTGTTTGACTCTTACATGTATGTTGGATAGCAAGTCGTCTACCGATTGCTGCGGTTCCTGCCACCAGCTGCTACATCACCACTGTGTTCTGCAGTGACATGGCGTCCTTGAGGAACATGTGAGATCTGTGAGGACTTGTTTTAAAGCTTACCTAAAGCTTGTTAGGATTGAGTAAATTTGGCCACAGCTCTTTAACCATTTTCCACCCAGCCTCGGTGCGCCTCTAAGTGGGTCTCTATGCCCCATGGGCAGGATGGATTTCCTGACCACTGTGATTGGCTCTTATAAAGGTCACAAGATTGGGAGCTCTACCCTGATCATTGGGTCTCTTTGGTTCCCTATGCAGATCATGGTTGGTGGATTGGGCTGTACATAGCTTCATCACAGCACCCTGCCTCAGTACCCCTCTCATGAGTCCTCAGCCCAGTTGCAAGCAGCTGAAGTTTTAAAAATATTCTTCCCAAATATATTTCCATATATTTGAAATGCTGCAATTTGCGGCATATTCAATATATTTAAAAAAAAAAAAAATATATATATATATATATATTGTATGTTGAAAACACATTGTATTTCAAAATACATTTAATCTACCTTCTTGGAATGCATTTACAAATATATCTAGAAATATATTTTAAAATTACTTTTATATGTTAAAAAAAATCTGAAGAATACCGTATTTTTTGCTCCATAAGACGCACTTTTTCCCCCCCAAAAAAGGGGGGAAAATGTCAGTGTGTCTTATGGAGTGAATGTAAAGCGGCCGGTCCGGTATTTCTGCTGCCACCATGTCAGAATATCGGGCCGGCCGCTCAGCTCTTCTCTCCTGCAGGACCTTACCTGTTCCTCGCTCCAGCGCTGCAGTCTTCCCGTGGTGGCTTCTGTGACAGCTGGGTGCTCACTGCACATGCGCAAGAAGTGCTGCGCTTTGTGAATGGTCAGGCGTCTTCTGGGACACATGACAGGTCCCAGAAGGCTCCGGGCCATTCACAAAGCTCAGCACTTCTCGCACATGCGCAGTGGGCACCCGACTGTCACAGAAGCCACCGCAGGAAGAAGAGGGAAGGACAACTCCGCGGAAGTGGGAGCGGGTACCTGTCAAATTCAGGTACCCGTTCCCCCTCCCTGCCCAAAGGTCCGCAGTCTCTGGTCATCTGTACTATGTCCGCAGTCTCTGGTCATCTCCTGTACTATGTCCGCAGTCTCTGGTCATCTCCTGTACTATGTCCGCAGTCTCTGGTCATCTCCTGTACTATGTCCGCAGTCTCTGGTCATCTCCTGTACTGTGTCTGCAGTCTCTGGTCATCTCCTGTACTGTGTCCGCAGTCTCTGGTCATCCCCTGTACTGTGTCCGCAGTCTCTGGTCATCTCCTGTACTATGTCTGCAGTCTCTGGTCATCTCCTGTACTTTGTCCGCAGTCTCTGGTCATCTCCTGTACTATGTCCGCAGTCTCTGGCCATCTCCTGTACTATGTCCGCAGTCTCTGGTTATCTCCTGTACTGTGTCCGCAGTCTCTGGTCATCTCCTGTACTGTGTCCGCAGTCTCTGGTCATCTCCTGTACTGTGTCCGCAGTCTCTGGTCATCTCCTGTACAGTGTCTGCAGTCTCTGGTCATCTCCTGTACTGTCCGCAGTCTCTGGTCATCTCCTGTACTGTGTCCGCAGTCTCTGGTCATCTCCTGTACTGTGTCCGCAGTCTCTGGTCATCTCCTGTACTATGTCTGCAGTCTCTGGTCATCTCCTGTACTGTGTCCGCAGTCTCTGGTCATCTCCTGTACTGTGCGCAGTCTCTGGCCATCTCCTGTACTATGTCCGCAGTCTCTGGCCATCTCCTGTACTATGTCCGCAGTCTCTGGTCATCTCCTGTACTATGTCCGCAGTCTCTGGCCATCTCCTGTACTATGTCCGCAGTCTCTGGTCATCTCCTGTACTATGTCCGCAGTCTCTGGCCATCTCCTGTACTATGTCCGCAGTCTCTGGTCATCTCCTGTACTATGTCCGCAGTCTCTGGTCGTCTCCTGTACTGTGTCCGCAGTCTCTGACCATCTCCTGTACTATGTCCGCAGTCTCTGGTCGTCTCCTGTACTGTGTCCGCAGTCTCTGGCCATCTCCTGTACTATGTCCGCAGTCTCTGGTCATCTCCTGTACTGTGTCCGCAGTCTCTGGTCATCTCCTGTACTGTGTCCGCAGTCTCTGGTCATCTCCTGTACTGTGTCCGCAGTCTCTGGTCATCTCCTGTACTATGTCCGCAGTCTCTGGTCATCTCCTGTACTATGTCTGCAGTCCATTGGTTCAGAATATTTTTTTTCTTGTTTTTCTCCGTCTTATGGAGTGAAAAATACAGTATATATATATCATGTTGAAATGTGTTTTTTATATATTACAAAACATTTATAAACTAGTTTTAAAAATATATATTTTTTAAAAACTATTTTTCATATATTTCGGAATATATAAAAAACACATTTGAACATGCAGTATATATACTGTGTCCGCAGTCTCTGGCCATCTCCTGTACTATGTCCGCAGTCTCTGGTCATCTCCTGTACTGTGTCCGCAGTCTCTGGTCATCTCCTGTACTGTGTCCGCAGTCTCTGGCCATCTCCTGTACTATGTCCGCAGTCTCTGGTCGTCTCCTGTACTGTGTCCGCAGTCTCTGGCCATCTCCTGTACTATGTCCGCAGTCTCTGGTCATCTCCTGTACTGTGTCCGCAGTCTCTGGTCATCTCCTGTACTGTGTCCGCAGTCTCTGGTCATCTCCTGTACTATGTCCGCAGTCTCTGGTCATCTCCTGTACTATGTCTGCAGTCCATTGGTTCAGAATATTTTTTTTCTTGTTTTTCTCCGTCTTATGGAGTGAAAAATACAGTATATATATATCATGTTGAAATGTGTTTTTTATATATTACAAAACATTTATAAACTAGTTTTAAAAATATATATTTTTTAAAAACTATTTTTCATATATTTCGGAATATATAAAAAACACATTTGAACATGCAGTATATATATTAATATATATATATATATATAAATATATTGAATATGGCCAAAATTTTAGTATTTAAAATATATGTCAATATATTTGGTAAGAATATTTTTAAAATATATTTCAAATATATTTTTCTTCCACGCGGGTTCCTTGCTGTTTGCGTGAAAGACCTTAAACACACCAGCTTGGACCACATACCTGTGGGACCGCCGTGGAAGCAGTTATTACTTTAGTACTCGTTGCTACTATAGTGATGGCCGTGGACGTCCCAGTCCCATGCCTGGCACAGCTGCCATTCAGAGAATGCATTGCATTTTCCAAATGGAAGAAAAATATATTTGAAATATATTTTTAAAATATTCTTCCCGAATATATTGCCATATATTTGAAATGCTACAATTTTGGCCGTATTCAATATATTTATATATATATATATACAGTTGCAAGAAAAAGTATGTGAACCCCTTGGGATTACGTGGAGTTTTGCATGAATTGGGCATAAAATGTTCTCTGAACGTCATCTAAATCACAACAATAGAAGAACACAGCCTGCTGAACATAATACTACACAAACATTAGATGTTGCCATGGTTTAATTGCACATAACATGTAAACATTCACAGTGCAGGGAGGAAAAAGTATGTGAACCTTTGGACTTAATAACTGGTTGACCCTCCTTTGGCAGCAATAACCTCAACCAAACGTTTCCTGTAGTTGCAGATCAGACCTGCACAACGATCTGGAGTCATTTTGGACCACTCCTCTTCACAAAACTGTTTCAGTGTAGCAATATTCTTGGGATGTCTGGTGTGAATCGCTCTCTTAAGGTCATGCCACAGCATTTCAATCGGGTTGAGGTCAGGACTCTGACTGGGCCACTCCAGAAGGCGTATTCTGTGCTGTTGCAGCCATTGTTTTGTTGAATTACTTGTATGCTTTGGGTCATTGTCCTGTTGCATCACCCATCCTCTGCGGAGCTTCAGTTGGCGGACAGATGATCGTACGTTTTCCTGCAAAATGTCTTGATAAACTCTGGAATTAATTTTCCCATCAATGACAACAATCCGTCCAGGCCCTGAGGCAGCAAAGCAGCCCGAAACCATGATGCTCCCTCCGCCATGTTTTACAGTGGGGATGAGGTTTTGATGTTGGTGTGCTGTGCCTTTTTTTCTCCACACATAGTGTTGTGTGTTCTTCCCAAACAACTCAATCTTGGTTTCATCTGTCTACAGTATATTTTGCCAGTAGTGGTGTGGAACATCCAGGTGCTCTTTTGCAAACTTCAAACGTGCTGCAATATTCTATTTGGACAGCAATGGCTTCCTCCATGGTGTCCTCCCATGTACTCCATTCTTGTTTAATGTTTTCCTTATTGTAGATGTGTCAACAAAAATGTTAGCATGTGCCAGAGATTTCTGTAGGTCTTTAGCTGACACTCTGGGATTCTTCTTTACCTCATGCAGCATTCTGCGCTGTGCTCTTGCAGTCATTTTTACAGGACGACCACGCCTAGGGAGAGTAGCAACAGTGCTAAACTTTCTCCATTTGTAGACAGTCTGTCTTACCGTGGACACATGAACATCAAGGCTTTTGGAGATACTTTTGTAACCCTTTCCAGCTTCATGCAAGTCAACAATTCTTGATCGTAGTTCTTCTGAGAGCTCTTTTCTGCGAGGTATGGTTCACATCAGACATTGCTTCTTGAAACCAGTAAACCCAAAACAGGTGTGTGTTTTTTAAGGGCAGGACAGCTGTCAGCAACACATCCAATATCATCACACTGATTGGAGTCAAGGTTGGCTCACTCCTGACTCCAATTAGCTCTGGGAGAAGTCATTAAGCTAGGGCCTCACATACTTTTTCCTCCCTGCACTGTGAATGTTTACATGTTATGTGCAATTAAACCATGGCAACATCTAATGTTTGTGTAGTATTATGTTCAGCAGACTGTGTTCTTCTATTGTTGTGACTTAGATGACGTTCAGAGCACATTTTATGCCCAATTCATGCAAAACTCCACGTAATCCCAAGGGGTTCACATACTTTTTCTTGCAACTGTATATATATATATATATATATATATATATAATATATATATATATATATATATATAATTTTGGCCGTATTCAATATATTTAACATATTCAATATTCAATATATTTATATATATATATATATATATATATATACACACACACACACACACACATATATATATATATATATATATATATATATACACACACACATATATATATATATATACTGTATACTGCATGTTGAAATGCGTTTTTTTTACAAAATATATGAAAAATATTTTTAAAAATACATTTCAAATACATATTTTCAAAATATATATATTTTTAATCTTCAGATTTTTTTTAACATATAAAAAAGTCATTTTAACATACATTTGTAAATGCTTTCCAAAAATGTAGATTTGTATTTTTAAAGACATACTGTGTATTTGAAATTTATTTTTAAAAATGTTTCATATACTTTGTAATAAAACCGCATTTCAGCATGCAGTATATGTATATATATTTATTGAAATATATTTTGAAATATATTGAATACGGCCAAAATTGTAGCATTTCAAATATATGGCAATATATTTGGGAAGAATATTTAAAAAATATATTTCAAATATATTTTTCTTCCATGTGGGTAAAACCCCTCAAGACATCAAAAAGACCAAAAAGGATCTATTTAGGAAAATGATTACTGATGTCATAGATGGGTAGGGAACAGGTGACTGAAGAGGAACGCCGCTGTTCTGTCTCAGTTTCTGGGCTCCGGCAATATTCCAGAAGATTGATCCTTTTATGTCTCAGATTAGGAAAAGATGAACTCTCTGAAGGTCAGTTTGGGACAAAGACATCAAAAGAGAGAGATCTGTATGGAAATTTACATTTTTTGCTTTTGATATAATTATTTCCTAAAGTCCCTTCAATTAATATGAATGTAGGTTGTGAATAATGAATGAAAAAATCCTTTGATGATATGTGGTATGGTACAGTCAACCTTTAGGTGAGGACAAGAAAAACATTTTTAAGAAGTCGTTGTGACGGTAGATCGCAGCTAAGAAGACGCTGTATACCCTGTAAATATAATAATATATAGGACATCCATTTTCTTTAAAGGAGAACTCCCGAGGACACCCCCGGTCACATCACACCCGACTTTGAAATCATGCGACTTACAGTGAAGTTGCAGGATTTCAAAGTCGGGTGAGATGCCGATTTCAGACCAGAGTTGCACCACATCTGACACAGATGTCTATGCAAATCGCACCAAAAGTAGTGCATGTACTAATTTAGAAATCAGTGCGGCTCTGACCAAGTCAGACCCGCAACCATTTGAGGACAAAAGGGGCGACTTGCCATGCGATTTGCAAGTCGCAGGGCATGCAAGTCGCATGCCAATTTGCATCCAGTGCGACCGGGGTGTCAACCAGTTGCCGCCTGGCCTATAGTCAAATGGCGGCCGGGCGAACAGCTTGTCCCTCCAGGTGGACACCATATCCCAGTTATATGATGACGCTGTACTGCACTGGTGACACTTGGGGGATATCTGTACCATCCTGACATTTGGGGGATATCTGTACTGTTCTGGCATTTGGGGGATATCTGTACTGTCCTGACATTTGGGGGATTTCTGTACTGTCCTGACATTTGAAGGATATCTGTACTGTCCTGACACTTGGGGGATATCTGTACTGTCCTGACACTTGGGGGATATCTGTACCATCCTGACATTTGGGGGATATCTGTACTGTTCTGACATTTGGGGGATATCTGTACTGTCCTGACATTTGGGGGATATCTGTACTGTCCTGACATTTGGGGGATTTCTGTACTGTCCTGACATTTGAAGGATATCTGTACTGTCCTGACACTTGGGGGATATCTGTACTGTTCTGACATTTGGGGGATATCTGTACTGTTTTGACGTTTGGGGGATAACTGTACTGTTCTGACATTTGGGGGATATCTGTACTGTCCTGACATTTGGGGGATATCTGTACTGTTCTGACATTTGGGAGATATCTGTACTGTTCTGACATTCTTGGACCTCAAGAAATTAGATTGGCTGTCAGTACTTCAGGATTGATCAATATTCAGATCTATACCATAGTTTGTGAACTCTATAACTTTCCTACAAACTAAATAACAAATACTGTTTTGGGTTATTTACACCAAAGACATGTAGCAGAATACATCTCGGCCTAAATTTATGAAGAACAATTATTTATTTGCAAACTTTTATAACAGAAGCAAAGAAATACGTGGGGTTTGTTTTCAAAATTTTCGGCCTTTTTTTGTTAATTTATCAAAAAATAAAAACCCCGGCGGTGATTAAATACCACCAAAAGAAAGCTCTAGTCGTGTGAACAAAATGATAAAATTTTAGTTTGGGTACAATGTTGTATGACCGCGCAATTGTCATTCAAAGTGTGAGAGCGCTGAAACCGGAAAATTGGCCTGGGCAGGAAGAGGGTAAAAGTATTGGGCTCCATTCACTAATCGCATGTGGCCTTTAGGTGATCTGACACATTTTCCCCATATATCGCATGTGATGCTGAAAATGGCAGTTCGCTATCCCTTCATGCGGTACTTACTTCAAAAACCCAAAACGTTCGGTAAATACCTCAGAAAATGGTTTTAAAATCTATTTGCTAAAATATATAAATAAATACATTGCCGTTTTATGGTTCCTGTGATACTCTAGATCAGGGGTGTCAAACTGGCGGCCCTCCAGCTGTTGTGAAACTACAAGTCCCATCATGCCTCTGCCTTTGGGAGTCATGTTTGTAACTGCCAGTCTTGCAATGCCTCATGGGACTTGTCGTTTGGTAACAGCTAGAGGGCCGCCGGTTTGACACCCGTGCTCTAGAGCCTGTTTTATGGATGTGTAGATATTATTGCTTCTACAACAGGGATTGCGGAATGATTGTTTCCTATTACAGTGTCTTCCATGAATATGCATTGATTATATATTTATTGATCCTTAAAGTGTTCCTGAACCCCCAGCAGTACAATCACTCTATATATGCAGTAAAGCATGCTTGTTATACTCACTGTGGAATCTAAGGGGTTAATCCTCTGCATTGTGTAAAAAGGCTGTTTGATTCTGTCTTCTCTAATTCTCCCCTTCTTTTGCTGTCCCCGATCCATCTGTTGATAGAACAGAGCCTTGGGGGCAAGCTGCACATGCTTAGTTTGGTGTGTAGAGAGGTTTATTTTTTTCCTGGGAGAGTGCATTTGATCAGCAAAGGGCCAATCAGCACTGTTCAGACAGAGGTCAGGGGTTCTGCATCGTCCTAGAGCAGAAAGAAAACTCCTCCTACAAGCTTTAACCAGTGCTCTGCTGGACACTGATAGAAGTCACAAGACTGCTCTATACTGCTGATGGGACTAAAATAATTGCATTTCCATGTTGTGTGCACTGTGGGAGAGCAGATATAGTGAATGCAGGGTCCGGGGAGAGCGGATATAGTGAATGCAGGGTCCGGGGAGACAAGATATAGTGATTGCGGGGTCCGGGGAGAGCGGATATAGTGAATGCGGGGTCCGGGGAGAGCGGATATAGTGACTGCGGGGTCCGGGGAGAGCGGATATAGTGAATGCAGGGTCCGGGGAGACCGGATATAGTGAATGCGGGGTCCGGGGAGACAAGATATAGTGAATGCAGGGTCCGGGGAGAGCGGATATAGTGAATGCAGGGTCCGGGGAGAGCGGATATAGGGAATGCAGGGTTCGGGGGGAACGGATATAGTGAATGCAGAGTCCGGGGAGACCAGATATAGTAAATGCAGGGTCTGGGGAGACCAAAAATAGCAAATGCAGGGTCCGGGGAGACCAAATACAGTGAATGCAGGGTCCTGGGAGAGCGGATATAGTGAATGCGGGGTCCGGGGAGACCTGATATAGTGAATGCGGGGTCCGGGGAGACCGGATATAGTGAATGCGGGGTCCGGGGAGACAAGATATAGTGAATGCGGGGTCCGGGGAGAGCGGATATAGTGAATGCGGGGTCCGGGGATAGCGGATATAGGGAATGCAGGGTCCGGGGAGAGCGGATATAGTGAATGCAGGGTCCGGGGAGAGCGGATATAGTGAATGCAGGGTCCGGGGAGACAAGATATAGTGAATGCGGGGTCCGGGGAAAGCGGATATAGTGAATGCGGGGTCCGGGGAGAGCGGATATAGGGAATGCAGGGTTCGGGGGGAACGGATATAGTGAATGCAGAGTCCGGGGAGACCAAATATAGTGAATGCAGGGTCTGGGGAGACCAAAAATAGCAAATGCAGGGTCTGGGTAGACCAAATACAGTGAATGCAGGGTCCTGGGAGAGTGGATATAGTGAATCCAGGGTCCGGGGAGACCAGATATAGTGAATGCAGGGTCCGGGGAGACCAGATATAGTGAATGCGGGGTCCGGGGAGACCAGATATAGTGAATGCGGGGTCCGGGGAGACCAGATATAGTGAATGCAGGGTCCGGGGAGAGCGGATATAGTGAATGCAGGGTCTGGGGAGACCAAATATAGCGAATGCAGGGTCCGGGGAGAGCGGATATAGTGAATGCGGGGTCCGGGGAGAGCGGATATAGTGAATGCAGGGTCCGGGGAGAGCGGATATAGTGAATGCGGGGTCCGGGGAGAGCGGATATAGTGAATGCAGGGTCCAGGGTTTAGTAACACTTTAAGGACATGGTCTCTCTACAGAAATATATCTGGATGTCATCATCTCCTGAAGACGTGAACATTGTTATATGAAACACGTCAAGATTATTACGGTGCGCTACCAGCACAAAGACAGGTACGCAAATATTTGGCCCACAAAAAAAGCCCAGTTCTCTGAGACCGCATATTTGTGTGACGTCGGCACCAAGGGGTTAAGGGAGCAGGACCCACTCAGCTTCGGCCATGGTAGACCAGAGCATGCCTTGCCCCTGTCAGGAGTATTGCACTCTGGGGGTTCAGGGCTTCCTCTTTGGAGACTGGTCCTTTTCTTTACCTTTTTGCTCTTTTTTTTGTGCTGCAATTTCACGGTTCACTTTTTTTTTGTTCACTGGGGATCAAATCAATGTACTGCAGAGCTCTGAAAATTATAAAAAAAAAATTGGTGACCAAACTTTGGATTCAATGGATGTGTTAATGTTGTGCCTATAACCTTGGGTCACATTGAAACTTACTCTTTGGAGGCTGGCCATTTTCTATACCAATTTTGCGCTTTTTTTTGTGCTGCAATTTCACGGTTCACTTTTTTTTTTGGTTCACTGGGGATCTAATTACTGTACTGCGGAGCTCCGAAAATGATGAAAACATTTTGGCAACCAAATTTGGATTCAATGGATGTTTTAATTCTGTGCCTAGAACCTTGGGTCATATTGAAACTTCCTCTTTGGAGGCTGGCCCTTTTCTATATAATTGTTTGTTATTTTTGTGCTGCAATTTCACGTATTCACTTTTTTTGTTCACGGGAGATCTAAGCATTGTACTACGAGGCTCCAAAAATGATAAGAAAAATTTGCAACCAAAATTGGGATTCAATAGATGTGTTAATGCTGTGCCTATAACCTTGGGTCATATTGAAACTTCCTCTTTGGAGGCTGGCCCTTTTCTATACCATTTTTGGGATTTTTTTTTGTGCTGCAATTTCACGGTTCACTTTTTTTTTGTTCACTGGGGATCTAATTATTGTACTGCAGAGCTCCGAAAATTATAAAAAAAATTTTGGCAACCAAATTTGGATTCAATGGATGTGTTAATGCTGTGCCTATAACCTTGGGTCATATTGAAACTTCCTCTTTGGAGGCTGGCCCTTTTCTATATAATTGTTTGTTATTTTTGTGCTGCAATTTCACGTATTCACTTTTTTTGTTCACGGGAGATCTAAGCATTGTACTACGAGGCTCCAAAAATGATAAGAAAAATTGGCAACCAAAATTTGGATTCAATACATGTGTTAATGCTGTGCCTATAACCTTGGGTCATATTGAAACTTCTTCTTTGGAGGCTGGCCCTTTTTTATACCATTTTTACGCTTTTTTTTTGTACTGCAATTTCACGGTTCACTTTTTTTTTGTTCACTGGGGATCTAATTATTGTACTGCGGAGCTCCAAAAATGAGCAAAAAAAAAATTGGTAACCAAACTTTGGATTCAATGGATGTGTTAATGCTGTGCCTATAACTTTGGGTCACATTGAAACTCCTTCTTTGGAGGCTGGCCCTTTTCTATACCATTTTTCAGGGGGTTTTTTAGCTGCAATTTCATGGTTCACTTTTTTTTGTTCACTGGGAATCTAAGCATTGTACTGCAGAGCTCCAAAAATGATAAAAAAAATTTTGGCAACCAAAACTTGGATTCAATGGATGTGTTAATTCTGTACCTATAACCTTGGGTCATATTGAAACTTCCTCTTTGGAGGCTGGCCCTTTTCTATACCATTTTTTTGTGCTGCAATTTCACAGTTCTTTTTTTTTTTTTCGTTCACTGGGGATCTAAGCATTGTACTGCAGAGCTCCAAAAATGATAAAAAAATGTTGGCAATCAAATTTTGAATTTATTGGATGTGTTAATGCTGTGCCTATAACCTTGGGTCATATTGAAACCCTTTTTTATACCATTTTTAAGCTTTTTTTTTTGTGCTACAATTTCACAGTTCACTTTTATTTTTGTTCACTGGGGATCTAAGCATTGTACTACGAGGCTCCGTAAATGATAAAAAAAAATTGGCAGCCAAAATTTGGATTCATTAGATGTGTTAATGCTGCACCTATAACCTTGGGTCATATTGAAACTTCCTCTTTGGAGGCTGGCCCTTTTTTATACCATTTTTATGCTTTTTTTGTGCTGCAATTTGTTTTTTTTTGTTCACTGGGGATCTAAGCATTGTAGTATGAGGCTCCATAAATGATAAAAAAAAAAAATTGGCAGCCAAAATTTGGATTCAATAGATGTGTTAATGCTGCACCTATAACCTTAGGTCATATTGAAACTTCCTCTTTGGAGGCTGGTCCTTTTCTATACCATTTTTACGCTTTTGTTTGTGCTGCAATTTCACAGTTCTTTTTTTTTTTTCGTTCACTGGGGATTGTACTGCGGAGCTCCAAAAATGATAAAAAAAATTTTGGCAATCAAATTTTGAATTTATTAGATGTGTTAATGCTGCACCTATAACCTTGGGTCATATTGAAACCCTTTTTTTAGACCATTTTTGATTTTTTTTTTTTTGTGCTACAATTTCACGGTTCACTTTTTGATTTGTTCACTGTACTGAGGAGCTCCGAAAAATTATAAAAATTAAATAAAGTGATATTTCTGATGACCTTAACCCTTTGAGGACCAAGGGACGTATTTGTCCCATGTTTTTAATTGCGTGTATCATCTGATTAACCGTTTCAATACCGGGCAATTTTACACCTTCCTGCCCAGGCAATTTTTCAGGTTTCAGCGCTCTCACACTTTGAATGACAATTGCGCGGTCATACAACACTGTACCCAAACTAAAATTTTATCATTTTGTTCACACAACTAGAGCTTTCTTTTGGTGGTATTTAATCACCGCTGGGGTTTTTATTTTTTGCTAAATTAACAAAAAAAGACCAAAAATTGTGAAAATAAACCACATTTTTCTTTGTTTCTGTTATAAAAGTTTACAAATAAATAATTGTTCTTCATAAATTTAGGCCGAGATGTATTCTGCTACATGTCTTTGGTGAAAATAACCCAAATTAGGATGTATTGTTTAGTTTGTAGGAAAGTTATAGAGTTCACAAACTATGGTATAGATCTGAATATTGATCAATCCTGAAGTACTGACAGCCAATCTAATTTCTTGAGGTCCAAGAATATCAGAACAGTACAGATATCCCCCAAATGTCAGGACAGTACAGATATCCCCCAAATGTCAGGACAGTACAGATATCCCCCAAATGTCAGGACAGTACAGATATCTCCCAAATGACCCCTTTTTGCAGAGTAGACAGTCCGACGTACTTCATAAGAGGAATGGCGAGTTTTTTGAAGTTGTATTTCTTTGTCATAATTTTTCGGAAAATGAAAAAATTAAAAAAATTATTTTCACTATTTTTTTTTTTACATACTGTCACCAGTGCAGTACAGCGTCATCCTATAACTGGCATGGCGGTGAACAGGGACACTGACTGGTGACAGTATGAAAAAAAAATATATATTTTTTTTTAATTTTTTTTAATTTTTTTATTTTTAATTTTTTATTACATTTTTTTTTATTTTTTTTTAAGATTTTTTTTCATATTTTACTATGACCAAAGTAGTACAATGTTACCTTAGTAACATTGTACTACTTTGGGGAAGTGATCAGTATTTTTTTTTTACACAATTTGCTTATAGCAAACAATTACTTTGCTATAAGCAAGCATTTACCTGAATGAAATCGATTCATTCAGTTTTTTTTTTTGTTTTTTTTTGTGCTTAGCTGTGATTTGGTCACAGCTAATCACATGACATGTGCATGTGATTAGCTGTGACCATTCACAGCTAGGCACTAGTATACAATGGATGGCATGAATGAAGCCATCCATTGTATACAACTGTCATGTGACCTGCTGTGATTGGTCGCAGCAGGTCACATGGCACCAGCAACGGGGCCGGTACTCAGATCTGTCATCGGCCGTGTCCGAGGTACGTGGCCGGTGACAGATCGCGCTGCTGTGCCGCTCTGCATTAGCGCCAACTGCGCATGTGCGGGAGGATGCCAAATGGCGTGCACCCGGAGTGCAGCAGCACTTTTGAAGCCGCCAAACGGCCATTGGCCGGGCGGCTAATGGTTAAGAACTTAAAACTCTTTTTTTTTTTTTGGTTTGAGTCAAAATATTAGTTCTTATCAACAAACAACAAACGGATCTAGCTTTTTGCCAATTATTTCATGAAATAGTTACAGCAACTGAAGTGTACGAACTTTAAAAACAAAAAAATTGATTCTTTTGGCGTTCCAAAATCTTACGGTCCTCAAAGGGTTTAACGGGTCTTCTGCCACCACTTCCGTAAATGACCTAAAAACCCCTTTTGTATATTTATTTTATTGCTAAAATCCCCCCAAAAAAACGCTTGGGAAAGAATAAGAAACCACAAAACATTTTTTAAACTGTGCTTTATTTAGGGCTAAGCTGAAAAGCGTCATTCAATAATTACAGAAGATTACAAGGAGATTTTTTAAGGTAATTGAGAGTGAAAAGAGCAGTTGGACGGAAATGCAGCTGCTGTACACACCTGTACTTACTAACAGCAGGAATTAAAAGGAACACAATGACCAAGAGAAAAAAAAAAGACGATGCCCCAGAGCGGGCAAGGAAAACAACGATTAAAAAAAAGAAGTAAAAATAAAAGAGTTCAGTGACAGAAAAAAAAAAAAAGAGTCTGCATTCTAATGAACAGCAAGGATCACAGCGATAAACTATTCTGAAAAAAAAAAAAGACCATTGTGATACAAGTTGGGTTTTGTAACAAGTCAGCATAGGGTTAAATAATAAAAGTTATTAACAAAAACGAGGCTTGAGAAAAGGAATCCATTTTTTTTTTATCCAGAGGAGGGCTATGGCACAGCGTTCCATCCCCTTCCAGCAATTAAAGGGAAAAAAAGTGACCCATTGCAGGAGATAATACTTCATGATTTTTTTTTTTCGTGTATTTATATATATATTTATATTTATATATATATTTATAAAAAAAAAAGTTAAACATGATCAAAAACACTCTTTTAGTTCAACTAAAACGAGTGAGAACAGAAAGACGAAAAAAAAAAAAAAGATAAAACTGAAAAATTCATACAGCAGAAATAAATTAGAATAAATATGATATATTTTAAAATATATGTGTTTTTTAAATAGTTCATTGACTTATTTTTTTTTTTTCTGAATCTGAGTTTATTCTAAAGCAACATCTTTTTTTTTTTTTTTTGTTTTTTTGTTTTTTAACTGCTCTAAAGTCAATTACCAAAGATAAATATCGTGCTTTCATTTTAAATAATTTTTCCTTGTTTTTTTTTTTTTTCTCTATCATTACAATTAAAAGACCTACAAAATATGCAAATGTATTTACAGAAAAACAGAGCCAGCATCGTTTTTAAACATCCCCTGTTTTTCAAAATTCCTTGTAAACAGTTTCAGAAATTTTTTTTTTCTCAAAGATTGTTTATATTTTTTTTTTTTTTTATTTTTACTTTTTTTTAACATTAAGGTTCTAGGCTGTCTTTTGCCCCTGAAGGTCTAGAACAAATATGGAAACTACTAAAGCAGAGGATGATGGGAGGGTCAGCAAAGAGCAGATTACGAAGATATGAAGCGAGAGCCGTGTCATTCTTCGAGTTAAAATGAACTGATAAAAAGACAATAGCTGTTATTATTTCATTGCATCATTTTACAAGAGTCAAGTTTTATTTTTAATAGGTGGAATGCTTGCAGTTAAAAGCTGCCATCACAGCCTCTCATATCCTCCTCAATAAAGTATGCAATAGGATTTTATGCTTATTCTAAACTCTACAAAAATTACAGTTCTACAACATCTTTCTTTTAGCCATAATGCTAACGTCTATTTTTTTTTTCTTTTTTTTTTTTTTTTTTTGCTTTCTAATTTTTTTTTTTAACTATTATATAGATATCTTAAACTTTTCTGTTAAATCTGTACAACTATTAGGATTTTAAGGGGGGAGGGGGTAGTTAGAAGCATTTACAAACCCTTTTTTTTTTTCCTACTACCTTCTTTCTAATGCATTTTTCATTTTTTATTTTCGTTTTTATTTTTTTTTTCTCTTTTTTTGTTTTTTTTTTCTTCCATCTCACAGTTTTGTTTTTTTTTGTCTGCTTTTAAAATATCTATCCTTTATTTAATTCCTACATACTTATCCTTTTCATAATATACAGAAAACCATAGGAAATTTTCAGAATTTAATTAATGTAACCAAAGAACCTTCTATAGTATCAAATAGCTATTATCTTGCCATTTTTTTTTTTAAAAGCGTTTTAAGCATTTTTTTTTTTTTTTTTTTTACATATTTCATATAATTGCTCCCAAACTGTTTTAAGAACAGCTAAGGTGTAGGAAGTTAACTTCATATTTTACATACAGCTACAAGTCTGCGATAAAAAGTTTGGTCCTTTGGTCCCTAAATAGCTAAGGAATGACATATACGATGCTTCTTGCAACAGTTGCCCTGGGGATGCCATTGCAACATAACTCATGGTGGCAAACAGGCACTCCTTGTCAAAATTTCAGGTTTCTTAGAAGAAGAAAAAGCCTTTTTTTTTTTTTTTTGTGGCATTATCAGTGTCTGTTCGGAAATTCCCATTGATCTTGATCCGCCCTGATGTTTCCAACTTGAGTTCCCATCCACGTAAGCAGTCGCGATACTTTCATCGAAGAAATATTACAGTCTTAACAATCAAAGTAGAAGAAAAGTCTGAAGTCTTCAGCATGATTGGTACTTTGCTGATATGTCAAAATTGTAATCCGGCGCGTCTCGATCATATATTCTTTATATGTTTATTTTGTATTGTTATAATACGGCCCATTCAGTTCCTGTCCTGAAAATAAAAAAAATAATAAGGGATTATTAGTCAATTTTTTTTTTGTACATGTTAAACATACCGACCCTATTCAGATCGCGCGTGAACTGCCTGACCCCAGTTCTGAAAACGTTACTTTGTGAAATTTTTCCAAATTGTTATTTGACAGATAGGACAACAGTTATTTCCATCAAGGATTTTCATATTTGTTGAATTGTGTTTTTTTTTTTAGAGTAACTTTGTAGCGAAAGTGGAGTGGAATTGCAAAAAAAAACAAAACGCAAAGGGTGGTTAATAATTACACTTGTTTTTCCATATGGAAGAAAAATATATTTGTCCAAAAAATATATTTTCCTACCCTGACCTCTGCCTGCCCCTAGATTATACTTACTGTCTGCCGCCTGCCCTGACCTCTGCCTGCCCTAGATTATACTTACTGTCTGCCGCCTGCCCTGACCTCTGCCTGTCCCTAGATTATACTTACTGTCTGCCGCCTGCCCTGACCTCTGCCTGTCCCTAGATTATACTTACTGTCTGCCGCCAGCCCTGACCTCTGCCACCTGCCCTGACCTCTGCCTGCCCCTAAATTATACTTACTGTCTGCTGCCTGCCCTGACCTCTGCCTGCCCCTAAATTATACTTACTGTCTGCCGCCTGCCCTAACCTCTGCCTGCCCCTAAATTATACTTACTGTCTGCCGCCAGCCCTGACCTCTGCCTGCCCCTAAATTATACTTACTGTTTGCCGCCTGCCCTGACCTCTGCCTGCCCCTAAATTATACTTACTGTCTGCCACCAGCCCTGACCTCTGCCTACCCCTAAATTATACTTACTGTCTGCCGCCAGCCCTGACCTCTGCCTGCCCCTAGATTATACTTACTGTCTGCGCCTGCCCTGACCTCTGTCTGCCCCTAAATTATACTTACTGTCTGCTGCCTGCCCTGACCTCTGCCTGCCCCTGGATTTTGCTTACAATCTGCCACCTAACCTGACCTCTGTCTGCCCATGGATTATGCTCACTGTCTGCTGCCTGCACAGACCTCTGCCTGCTCCTGAATTATGCTCACCCTTTGCCACCTACCCTGACCTCTGCCTTTCCTGGGAGGGGGATGGTCAGTAGTGTGGTGGAGCAGCTGCCGATGTAGGCGCTGCCGTGTGTTCCAGCACAAAACTGTATCCCGAAAACCAGTAGTGGCGGCAGCAACTGCGCATGCGTCTATCAGCTTCAGACAGAACAAGCCGAGCTGCTGCAGCCAAAGTGGTCAATTAACCCCTTACATGCTGAAATCTCAGCGGGGACACAGGCAGCACTATCACTCCTTGCCCTATCAATCTCTCTCTCTCTCCCTGCCTCCTCCTCTCTCTCCCTGCCCCTTCCTCTCTCTCTCTCCCTGCCCCCTCCTCTCTCTCTCTGCCCCCTCCTCTCTCTCCCTGCCCCCTCCTCTCTCTCTCTCCCTGCCCCCTCCTCTCTCTCCCTGCCCCCTTCTCTCTCTCTCCCTGTTCCATACTCTCTCTCCCTGTCCCATCCTCTCTCTCCCTGCCCCCTCCTCTCTCTCCCTGTCCCCTCCTCTCTCTCCCTGCCCCCTCTTCTCTCTCTCCCTGCCCCCTCCTCTCTCTCCCTGCCCCCTTCTCTCTCTCTCCCTGTTCCATAATCTCTCTCTCTGCCCTCTCCTCTCCCTGTCTCCTTCTCTCTCTCTCTGCCCTCTCCTCTCCCTGCCCCCTCCTCTCTCTCCCTGTCCCATTCTCTCTCTCCCTGCCCCCTCCTCTCTCTCCCTGCCCCCTCCTCTCTCTCTCTGCCCTCTGCTCTCCCTGCCCCCTCCTCTCTCTCTCCTTGCCCCCTCCTCTGTCTCCCTGCCCCCCTCTCTTTCCCTGCCCCCTCCTCTCTCGCTCCCCCCCTCTCTCTCCGCCCCCTCCTCTCTCTCCCTGCCCCCTCCCCTCTCTCCCTGTCCCCCCTCTCTCCCCGCCCCTCCCTCTCTCTCCCTGCGCCCTCTCTCTCTCTCAACCTGCCCCCTCTCTCTCCCTGCCCCCCTCTCTCTCCCTGCCCCTCCTTCTCTCTCCCTGCGCCCTCTGTCTCTCCCTGTCTCATCTCTCTCTCTCCCTGCCCCCCTCTCCCTGCCCTCCCTCTCTCTCCCTGCCCTCTCCTCTCTCTCCCTGCCCCCCTCTCCCTGCCCTCCCTCTCTCTCCCTGCCCTCTCCTCTTTCTCCCTGCTCCCTCCTCTCTCTCCCTGCTTCCTCCTCTCTCTCCCTGCCCCCTCCCTCTCTCTCCCTGTCCCTTCCTCTCTCTTCCTGTCCCCTCCTCTCTCTCCCTGCTCCCTCTCTCTCCCTGCCCCCCTCTCTCTCCCTGTTCCCTCCTCTCTCTTCCTGCCCCTCCTCTCTCTCCCTGCCCCCTCCCTCTGTCTCCTTATCTCCTCCCCCCTCTCCCTGTCCCCTCCTCTCTCCATGTCCCCTCCTCTCTCTCCCTGCCCCCCCCATCTCCCTGTCCCCCTCTCTCTCTCCCTGCCCCCCTCTCTCTGCCCCCTCTCTCTCCCTGCCCTCTCCTCTCTCTCTCTCTCCCTGCCCCCCGCTCTCTCCTTGCCCCCTCCTCTCTCTATCTGCCCCCTCCCTCTCTCTCCATGTCCCCTCCTCTCTCTCCCTGTGCCCCCTCTCTCTCTCCCTGCCCCCTTCTCTCTCCTTGCCCCCTCCTCTCTCTCCCTGCCCCCCTCCCTCTCTCTCCATGTCCCCTCCTCTCTCTCCCTGTGCCCTCTCTCTCCCTGCCCCCCTCTCTCTCCCTGTTCCCTCCTCTCTCTTCCTGCCCCTCCTCTCTCTCCCTGCCCCCTCCCTCTGTCTCCCGATCTCCTCCCCTCTCTCCCTGTCCCCTCCTCTCTCCATGTCCCCTCCTCTCTCTCCCTGCCCCCTCCTCCCTCTCCCTGCCCCCCCCCCCTCTCTTTCGGAGCTCAATTTGTGTGTGTTGCCTAGGACAGCACAAAACCTAAATACACCGCAGTGCCCACCCATCCCCTTGTCCCTGGACAATGCTACTAACTATTGTCAGCCTGACCTGCTATTGGATTTTACTGGCTATTCACCGCTTAGAAACAGTCCCCCCCCCCCCCCCTTTACAAATTGTGTTCAAGAAATGAAAATCCTTGTTGAAATTTCACCATACAGAAGAATATTTTATAACGAAAGTTTAGGTTAAAAATACTAAAAAAAAATCTGCCCTTTGTAGTTAAATATGTTCTTGTGTGTATGTGTAATTGAAAAAATGGCAACCAAATAAATATGCTTAAATGCCAAAAGTTAAAAAAAAAATTGAAAAATGTAATGTTTCCCATCAGACCGGCAAACCCATGTTCTCTTCAGACACCCAGATTTAAAATGTCAAACCAAATAAAATGTATATATATATATATATATATATATATATTTTTTTTTTTTTTTCCTCTCACCATTAACTGACTGATTTACTGGTCTAATGAAAAAAAAATGTAAACCTTTTTTTTTTTTATTCTCTTATTGATTTACACCTGGGTGGGTAGTGATGAAATCTATGATGTGTCAATCTCTCATAAAATCCTTGAAAATACATATGAGGTTTTTAAATATTATGCCGCACAGTTAGTATATAGACGTGATCATTTTGGCTAGTTTTAGTCAGTTTTCAAAAGCTTAAATTTCAAGACACAATTATTGTTGAAGCAAAAAATGTGTAGATCCTCTGCCCTACAAATAATTTCTTTTTTTTTTTTGTTTTTATTTTAAATCTGAGCCGTAAAAAATGGAACCAGCCCAAAAAAACAAATAGATACCCAAAGCCTATAAATATATATATATATATATATATATTTTTTTTTTTTTCTTCTCACCATTAACTGACTGATTTACTGGTCTAGTGAAAAAAAAAATGTAAACCTTTTTTTTTTAATTCTCTAATTGATTTACACCTAGGTGGGTAGTGATGAAATCTATGATGCGTCAATCTCTCATAAAATCCTTGAAAATACATATGAGGTTTTTAAATATTATGCCGCACAATTAATATACAGACGTGATCATTTTGGCTACAATCCATCATATGTATCATTTTGTTTTAGTCAGTTTTCAAAAGCTTAAATTTCAAGACACAATCATTGTTGAAGCAAAAAATGTGTAGATCCTCTGCCCTACAAATAATTTCTGTTTTTTTTGTTTTTTTTTTTAAATCTGAGCCGTAAAAAATGGAACCATCCCAAAAAAACAAATAAATATCTAAAGCCTATAAAAATATATTTATATATATATTTTTTTCTTCTCACCATTAACTGACTGATTTACTGGTCTAGTGAAAAAAAAAAATGTAAACCTTTTTTTTTTTTAATTCTCTAATTGATTTACACCTAGGTGGGTAATGATGAAATCTATGATGCGTCAATCTCAAAAAATGTGTAGATCCTCTGCCCTACAAATAATTTCTGTTTTTTTGTTTTTTTTTAAATCTGAGCTGTAAAAAATGGAACCAGCCCAAAAAAAAAAAAAATCTAAAGCCTATAATAATATATTTATATATATATATTTTTTCTTCTCACCATTAACTGACTGATTTACTGGTCTAGTGAAAAAAAAAAAGTAAACTTTTTTTTTTTAATTCTCTAATTGATTTACATCTAGGTGTAGAGTGGGGAGTTTGGGGGGGGGGGGGGGGCAGTGATGAAATCTATGATGCGTCAATCTCTCATAAAATCCTTAAAAATAAATATGAGGTTTTTAAATATTATGCCGCACAATTAATATATAGACGTGATCATTTTGGCTACAATCCATCATATGTAACATTTTGTTTTAGTCGGTTTTCAAAAGCTTAAATTTCAAGACACAATCACTGTTGAAGCAATAAATGTGTAGATCCCTCTGCCCTACAAATAATTTCTGGGTTTTTTTTTTTTTTTTTAAATCTGAGCTCTAAAAAATGGAACCAGCCCAAAAAAAAAAAAAATCTAAAGCCTATAATAATATATTTATATATATATATTTTTTCTTCTCACCATTAACTGACTGATTTACTGGTCTAGTGAAAAAAAAAAAGTAAACTTTTTTTTTTTAATTCTCTAATTGATTTACATCTAGGTGTAGAGTGGGGAGTTTGGGGGGGGGGGGCAGTGATGAAATCTATGATGCGTCAATCTCTCATAAAATCCTTAAAAATAAATATGAGGTTTTTAAATATTATGCCGCACAATTAATATATAGACGTGATCATTTTGGCTACAATCCATCATATGTAACATTTGTTTTAGTCGGTTTTCAAAAGCTTAAATTTCAAGACACAATCACTGTTGAAGCAATAAATGTGTAGATCCCTCTGCCCTACAAATAATTTCTGTTTTTTTTTTTTTTTTTTTTTTAAATCTGAGCCGTAAAAAATGGAACCATCCCAAAAAAACAAATAAATATCTAAAGCCTATAAAAATATATTTATATATATATATATATTTTTTTTTTCTTCTCACCATTAACTGACTGATTTACTGGTCTAGTGAAAAAAAAAAAATGTAGATCCTCTGCCCTACAAATAATTTCTGTTTTTTTGTTTTTTTGTTTTTTTTTTTAAATCTGAGCCGTAAAAAATGGAACCAGCCCAAAAAAACAAATAACTATCCAAAGCCTATAAAAATGAACACATTGATGAGAAGGTTTTATTTCTTCAAACAGAAGAGTAAGACTATTTTTTGAGAGATTTTTATTTACAGTGTAATCATTATCGGGCTAAGCCTGGCATTTTAGCCGGATGCCTAATCATTGAGGATTAGTTTATGAAACCCTTATCTCTTGCTCACAAGCAGGCTCCTCCTGAGCACTCTTTGATTTATTACATCAAGAAACTGGAGCTGAGAGGATTCACTCTGGTAGGTTTGTCATGCCGAATGTCAATTCACGCTGGCAGGTTTTCAACACTGTTGCTTCAACAGACAGCAAACCATACACAGCAGGTAGACAATTACAACACCAAAAAAAAAACCAAAAAAAAAAAAACAAAGAAACACTTGTCAAGGACCCTTTTTCAGTTGCAAATAAACACACGCATGTATATATTTTTTGTATTCTTTTGTATTGAATTTTGTTTAAAGATCCAGTCCCACAAGTATATAATGCTTTGTTTCTTTTTAAAAATAACCCTAAAAAATATAACATGCTCAAACACCGCAGTAATCCGTGCTGCTGTCAACACATTGGGAGGGTTGAGAATTTTCACTTCGCTTTTGAATATTCACCTAGCCTAACAGTGCTCTTCAGTAAACACCATTGGTCCTAACAATCCCATAAATCACTGTGACGGAAGTGACTTTTGGGGGTGGGGGGACCCCTGTCTCAGCTCCCCATGTTCCGACAGATCACCCTGTACCCCTAACAGGCACAGGGTGACTCACACATAATGTTCCCATTATGTGTGAGTCACCCTGTGCCTGGTAGGGGTACAGGGTGATCTGTCCTAGTATTGTGTGAAATGTTCTAATATTGGTGTGGGGATTGTTCATTGTTCTCTGCCATGCAGCTGCATCCCATTGTTCTAGCAAACTATTATGGGATGTAATGTTTGTGTATTGGTGTGGGGGTTGTCCATTGTTCACTGCCATATTGTTGTCCATTGTTCACTGCCAGGTGGTTGTCCATTGTTCACTGCCAGGTGGTGGTGTATCCCATTGTTCTATTGTGTGTCTTGGTTTGGTGGGGGGTGTTTCCAGAAGCCCTTCCCCCAGATGGGACGGCCTGCTGATGTGTTTCCTGTTCCTGGTTGTATTTCCCCGCCCTGTGTATATATCTTGCGTTTGTGTTAAAATAAAGCAGTTGACTTCCTGTCTTAAGAGAGTCTGGTGCTGTCTTATTTCCTGTATGGTCAGCGGTGGGGTCCGTGGATAGTGTTTGGACAGGGAAGCGGGAGTCTAACGGAAATACCCTAGTGCAGTCGGGGTCCGGTTCCGTTACGATCACAATTTAATTAAGAAAAGTTTATATTAAAAAAAAAAAAGTTCATTGTACCTTTGTACTTTTTTTTTTTTTAGGTAAACTTTTATTAACTAATTATATGTATTACTATTTGATTACATTAATTTTATTTATCTGGAATAATTAAAGAATTTTAGAATTTGAGAACAAGTTTTTCTTTATAAAGTATTAATAAAGCATACTTTTTATTTTTCCACTCGTTAAATTTAGTAATTAATTTTTTTTTTTTTTAATTTAAAAATTTAATACATTTTATTTATTGAATGTTGTTGGGTCTAATAATTAAAGAAGCTACATTAACTTACTTGCTTGGGGCCCTGGCCGTGCTTCACTACTTTATTAGTGATTACAGTTACTGAACCTAACAAATATGTAGACGTGGAGTATGGAAGTCACAGCTGTGGATAACTGACATATTAAAGGTTATGTCTTCACCCCCCCCCCCCCCAAAAAAAAACAGTACTTCTCTGCAGAACTTACACATTTCTCCATGTTTTTCTCTTGAAAAAACTGCATGTACTTTTAACATATCTGTTGATCCACCAGAACTTTCTATGTGACATCACAGTGACTCCGCTGCACTGAAATTCCAAGCACAGTTGTTAGCTTTGTCCATTTCTCTTTAGCTAGACTACAGAACACCTCCCCTCCATTTATGTTCCTAACACAAGGGGGATGTATTCTGTAGCCCAGCAGGGGGGGAACTCAGGCAGGGCTGATAACACTGTCTAGGTCGGATTATGGTGCAGCAGGGGCAGCACTGTAAGCTCACCACAGGAAGTTAGGAGCTTGCTGGATTTGTGCTGTACCTGCAGTACCGAAATGTATTGAATGGGAAAAAAAAAATCATATATATATATATACATATATATATAATATATATATAAAACAATAATAAATATATATATATATATATATATATATATATATATATAAAATATAAATAATTATATATATATATATATATATATAAAAATAATATATATATATATATATATATATATATATAAAATCTTTTTTTTTTCTATTCTACACAGACAAGCACTTTGGTTAAAGGGTAGGGATGAAAAACCTGGTGCTCTTGTCTCCACAAACCTATGGAAATTAATGCTGAACCTTTATTTTTGAGTGGGGTAGAATCTTTAAACTAACCATTCAACATTTTAAATATTTTAAAACATAAAAAAAACATTTATACTAGAAAAAAAAAATAAAAAAACAATTTTAATTATTCACACTTTTGAAAAACAATCAATTGAAAAAGGCCCCAAATTTCCATAACAATATAGAAATATACCAAAAAAAAAACACAACTGTACTAAGTTCAAAAAAATCAACCACAACATTATTTTTTACCCTTCACTTTTTGTTTTTCAAGGTTCGCATATAATTTATAAGGATCACAAATTAGTTTATTTATTTTTTTAAAACCTACATTACAGTACACAAAGGAAGCATAATAAGCAAGGCTGGACAAGGAGATCAAAGATAACATAATATCACTGCAAGCACCAATTAAACAGAATGAGCACAGCAAAAAAAAAAAAAAAAAGTGGCGAAAAAAAAAAAAAAAAAGCAGCACATGTGATCATGACTGGCCAACCATGAACGGATACAACATCCAAGAAATAATGTTTCAACCACAGCACCTCCACAAAACGGCATGTCATGCAGCTCTAGCTTATTACATGACGCCATCATTTCACATCTGCTAGTCGATTGAACTTACGGACTGGGGGGGGCTCTTTTCTCCACGTCATTACGTTAACATTTTCGGCGTGAGATCGTGTGTTGGGTCTGGTTAGGTTGGGATTGAGTTGAATGACAAAAGAAGAAAATATATATTTTTTTTTCTTTTTTCGAGTGTTTTACGTATTGGGTGTATTATTTTCATTTTTCTTTGGAAAAGAGGAAGGAGGGGGGGAGAAAATATATAAATAGCACTCACAGGTCATTTGAGCAACCGCAATGAAGGCAGGTGATCAAAAAAAAAATGAAAAAGCCACATCAAAACGAAAAGGAAAGACAAGAGCAAAAAAAGAGAAAAAAAGTGACATAGCATAGGGACAACGTGGAGATGTTACGGCAAGTCAGACACGGACAGAGGCAAGCTTTTGTAGTCGTGATGAAGGAACACATGCACTTGATGAATGCGATACAAAACATAGCCTTGCAAATGTTTGGAACAATTATTTCCAGCCAGCCCTCTAAAAGTCACATTCCAAAGCTCTACCAGAAAAATTCTTTGTAGATAATTTCCTTCATTTTTTTCATTTTTGAATAGCAATATGAGTTATTAAACTTTAATACATTATTGTTATCACAGGTATACAATGTTGCACATTTCGTTTTTTTATGATACACTCAAAATTCTTTGCAAATCACACATGAAGGCATGAAGATGACCATCCTGTAGGCCACAATGAGGTTGACCTAGTTGTGGTTGCCTTGCCACGTCTTCAGACAGTTCTGACTTTAGCTGTTTTGACTGTTTTTCTCCCGCATTTTGGATGCCAAAAGTAATTTACCAACGTAGAGGTTGGTGTGCAAAGGAATGTCTCTGTATTTCATTTGGCAAGATTGGTCACGTATTACACTTTCTTGATACTTGACAAATTCCGCAAAGTCAACTATAGGCTGAAGCGTTTGTGGACAACTGGTCATCACACCTACAGGACATGGCCAGGTGTTTCCAGTAATTGTTTCTACAGAATTCAGAATACACTCTAGGCCACGGGTGTCAAACACAAGACCCGAAGGCCAAATCCGGCCCTCCAGGCCATTTCGTGTGAACTTGGATGGTTGAGTGTCCTTGTGCACGAAGCCAGCCATATAAAGACATGGTCTGGTGTGAAGGAACTCTGGTGGCCTGCAGAGAGCCCTGACCGCAACTCTACTAAGCACCTTTTGGATAAATTCGAATGCCAGTTGCAGGCCAGGTCTTGTCCAAGATCACTACTTGACCTCAAAATTGTGGAAGGCCTTTTCAGGAGAGTTGAAACTGTTATAGATGCATAGGAAATGGGTGTGTGGGGTGGAGGGTAGGGCAACCCCATACCAGTGCCCTTGGGTTTGGAATGTGATGCCTAACAAGCTCTTTTGTGATGGTTGGGTGCCCTTGTGCACGAAGCCAGCCTCATAAAGACATGGCCTGGTGTGGAGGAACTCATTTGTGATGGTTGGGTGTCCACAAACGTTAGGATAATAGTGTATATTTTATAGTGGGCAGTAAACTAAGAAATATCTGGATCCAAAATCTGGTCAAAGAAGTGTTATCTACTGAATATTAAAATGACTGTGTTTTGCACCCAAACTGAATAATGGGAAGCCGTTGAAATTAAAATGATGAAAACCAGGCCGATTATCGATGACCACTTTCCATAACTGGACCCCAAGACACTCAAAAGAACAATTATTTGTGTGGGATGCTCGGCCCTGCTTGCGAACTGCTCTGTAATTAGCTTATTAATTGGATTTTGTAAGTATCAAAGGATTCAGTTATAATATTTTGGATGCGAACTGGATGGACGTTTGCCTTTTTTCAGCCAGACTAACTATGTAACTATAGGCTGAAGGGTTTGTGGACACATGGACATCACACCTACACCACATGGCCAGGTGTTTCCAGTATTTGTTTCTACAGAATTCAGAATACACTCTAGGCCACAGGTGTCAAACACGAGACTCAAGGGCCAAATCCAGCCCTCCAGGCCATTTTGTGTGATCTCGGACCTCTCCTGTAGCTGTGGCACTCCCTCATCCCCATCCTGTCTTGGCAGTCAACAGAAGAGAAGATGACAGATCTAATCCACCAGATTCTGCTCTTCTCCATGCAGCCACAAAGAGGCTAATTTCTGCAACTCCCCACCCTTGGTCTCAGCAATTTGCAGCAGAGAGGAGGGCAGAACTCCTAATACAGATTCTGCACGTCTCTGTTCAGCCGCACCACCCCCTTGTCTTCACCTCCCCTGCAGACTTCAGCAGCTGACTCCAGCCCTCCTTTGGTCATCTTCCAGTTCTTGCATTTTCTGCTTCCCAGCTTCTTCCTGGCAGCAGCACAAGGTAAGAGGGGTGATGTAAGAGAGAGTGGGATGCTCTGGACATCTAGTCTTACAGATACAACCGGGCCTTTGAGGGCAACCATAATGTTGATGTGGTCCACCATGAAATTGAGTTTGACACCTCTGCTCTAGGCAATTGGGCACTTACAACCTTGTGCAGACCTTCTCTAGCATGACGGTGCCCTTGTGCATGAAGCCGGCCTCATAAAGACACGGTCTGGTGTGGAGAAACTTTGGTGGCCTGCAGAGAGCCCTGACCTCAACCCTACTAAGCATCTTTTGGATAAATTTGAATGCCAGTTGCAAGCCAGGTCTTGTTGTCCAAGATCACTACTTGACCACAAAATTGTGGAAGACCTTTTCAGGAGAGTTGAAACTGTTATTGATGCATAGGAAATGGGTGTGTGGGGTGGAGGGTAGGGCAATTCCATACCGGTGCCCTTGGGTTTGGAATGTGTTGCCTAACAAGCTCATTTGTGATGGTTGGGTGTCCACAAACGTTAGGATAATAGTGTATATTTTATAGTGGGCAGTAAACTAAGAAATATCTGGAACCAAAATCTGGTCAAAGAGGTGTTATCTACTGAATATTAAAAAGACTGTGTTTTGCACCTAAACTGAATAATGGGAAACCGTTGAAATTAAAATGATGAAAACCAGGCCGATCGATGACTACTTTCCATAACTGGACTCCAAGATTACTCAAAAGAACAATTATTTGTGTGGGATGCTTGGCCCTTGTTTGCACACTGCTCTATAATTAACTTATTAGTTGGATTTTCTAAGTATCCAAGGATTATGTTCTAATATTTTGGATGCGATTATTATGCATTCAAGTGCAACTATGGTAATAGTTGAACTGGATGGATTTTTGTCTTTTTTTCAGCCAGACTAACTATGTAACTATCTGTACAAAGCTCATAAATGTAACCGTTTTTCTATGGATTCCTGATGAAGTTGATGTCAAGTTCAACAAAATGTACTGAGATTTGAGGCTCAAGCAGGGGCGGACTGACCATTTGGAAACTCGGGCACTGCCCGAGGGCCCGGGGTCAGTAGGGGGCCCCATGAGATGCCCCTGGTACCTTTTTCATAGGCTTTTTTGAGTTTGGGCAAGGACACAGGGGCCCCATGATCCTCTATTGCCCGGGGGCCCCATTGGTTGTCAGTCCGCCCCTGGGCTCAAGACACATCTTCTAGATGTATGAACCGCATACTGGATGTCCTGCTGTGTGATAGGTGACAAGCTGTGAGTCTACGGGGTATAGGTATTATGAAGTATTTTATATGAATTTTCTATGACATTTTTATCCTGATAAATTTTGTACAATAAAATGGATTTTTCTATATAAATATTTATCTGGATATATGTGTGGTGTCATTGAAAAATCCCTGTTCCAAGTAGTCCTTTTTTGTTCAATTATTTGTGGGGGCGTGGGTACCATCAAGTTTAAGAACACGTACGTGGTTTCCTATGTGTCCATTTATTTGTGGAATATCACAAACCTTACAGTAGAACTATAGATGAAAAAACATTTTTTTCTAATTTTGGATAGAACAAGGAAGGGTTATGACCTCTATCAGATTTTTTTTTTCACCATTCGCATCCTATTGCAGAGATTTCCCTTCACTTCCTGTCCCAAAGCCAAACAGGAAGTAAGAGGGAATCCTTGCAAATGAAGGGAATTCCTTGGGGACCTCCTGGTCACCAGATCTAGTGTCCGCATTGAAAGAGTTCTCCTCCATTACTTTTCTGTGGATAACCCAAAATTTGGGATTTTTTTTTACTCTCACTTTCAATGATTATGAGAAACAGGACAAACAGAGAGGGTGAATCTCCTCAACGGGGGCACAGACAGGAATAAAAGCTGAATAAAATCTGCTCTCTATCCAAAACAAAACAAAAAGTTTTGCCTTTAGATACGCTTTAACTAGAAAATCAATTCTACATACATAAATTAGCATTGTAATTTGTAATTACTGCCATTAAAATGATTGTATGTACAGCCGAGCAAATTTGTGCTTCATTTTCAATTTGCTTCTTTTCTATATATACATACACGCACACAAAAAAAATAAATAAATAAATAAAATTAAATAAAAAAAAAATAAAATAAAATAAAAAAAAAAAATATATATATATATATATATACACATTAAAAAAGTGTAATTAAATAAAAAAAAATTATATATATATATATATATATATATATATATATATATATATATATATACCCTCTGCAGTGACCTAAAAGTAAATAATATATTTCTGTCCCACTCCCCCACTCCTCTACTTGCTGCCTAACAGCAAATAAATGCAAAAATGATGACAAACAAGACAAATAAAGAGGGTGGTTCTCCTCAACAGGGGCACAGACAGGAATAAAATCTGACAAGTGTTCTAATCCTTCTGCTCTCTATCCAAAACAAAAAAAAATAAAAAAGTTTTGCCTTTAGTTACACTTTAGCTAGAAAATCAGTTCTACATATATAAGTTAATATAAGTTAGCGTTGTAATTTGTAATTACTACCAAAATGATTGTATGTACAGCCGAGCAAATTTGTGGTTCATTTACAATTTGCTTATTTTTACAATTTCAAATTTCTCCCCCGCTTAAAAATAATATATATGTGTTATACACGCACACACACACACGTGTATATATATATATATATATATATATATATATACACACACACATATACATTTAAAACTATATACACACACACATGTGTGTGTACACATTAAAAAAATTAAATTAAATTAAAAAAAATACTATATATATATATCCAAAACAAAAAAATAGAAAATTAATTCTACATATATAAGTTAGCATTGTAATTTGTAATTACTACCATTAAAATGATTTTATGTACAGCTGAGCAAATTTGTGGTTCATTTTCAATTTGCTTTCCAAAATTTCTAATTTCCCCCCTCTTGAAAATTATATATATACATATATATATATATACACACTTAAAAATAAAATCATTAATAAATACATTTTTAAAATGCATAATACATTTATATATATATATATATATATATACACACACACACAGATATATATACACATACACATTAAAAAAATAAAGAAAATAAATAAGTAAATATATATATATATATATACATTTAAAAAATAAAATAAATATATGTATGTATATATATATATATATATATATATATATATATATATATATATATATACAGTATATATATATATATATATATACCCTCTGCAGTGACATAAAAGTAAATAATATATTTCTGTCCCACTTCTCTACTTGCTACCTAACAGGAAAAAAAAATAGTCAGTCTGAGCCCTTGAATATGATCATGTGACAAAAAGGCATTTGTTTACATGATTCCTGAACAGCATTTTCAGGGTAGGTCCACTTTTTTTAATTAGTATATTAGAAATCCTAATAAAGTGTAAAATAAAATGGGGGCAGCACAGTCATGCATGGAGTTTGCATGTTCTCCCTGTGCTTGCGTGGGTTTCCTCCGGGTACTCCGGTTTCCTCCCACACTCTAAAGACATGCTGGTAGGTGAATTGGCTCCTGTCTAAATTGTCCCTAGTATGTGTATGTATGAATGTGAGTTAGGGACCTTAGATTGTACGCCCCTTGAGGGTTAGGGACTGATGTGAATGTACAATATATATGTAAATCGCTGCGTAAATTGACGGCGCTATACAAGTACCTGAAATAAATAAATAAATGTGTCCCAGCTTGAAGGATGTTGTCGTGTGTCACGCTATTCTTGGACCATTCTTAATTCTCACTCTTGGCAACAATCTATGCAACTCACAATGGTGACAAGAAAGGAGTCAATGGACAAACATATTGAAGGCCACATTCTCTTCATGTTGAATCTCACAGATGTAATTGAAGCCGTTTTGTTTCTTTTTATATTCTTCTCGACTCCAGTGTCATCTTTAGGGTTAGGAGTTCACACCACCCCATGACCTCTTGAAGATGAACAGAGCACCTCGGGTCCCTGAAATAATGCTTGGGGTGTGGAAGGGGCATGAAGCAAATTGTCGTGTTTGAAATATGAAAGATTTCATAGCTGTAATTGCCAAGAGAGTTTGCTATTTTTTCCTGCAAAAGTCATTTTCACAGGTTAAAGGATCTGACTTGTTGAGGCTGAAATGGAACCGCAGCAAGATTTTATGGACGACCTCACATAAGTAGGTTTGATACTGAGGTTATCGGGGGCTCTGAAATCAAGCATCCTTCCTAATAGAAAGAAAAAAATAAATTGCTACATAAATAAAGGAAAAAAAAAAATCTCAACCTTAATTGTGAGCATTGGTTTTACAAAAATAATGTTAGATATGGGAAATTTTTGTGTTAGAAGTAAATACTAACTGATGTAATTACTGGGCAGAAGTTTATTTATTTATTATTTTTTTTGTGAGATTTGCTGTTGAATAGCGTTGGGCCATTTTAATAAAATGTCAATCTTTTTTGTCTTGTGCAAGTCCATATCTCCTGTGTATTTTTTTTTTTTTTCTGTTGAGTTTTCAAAAACATTTTAACCACTTCCCGACCGGCCGTTGCATATAAACGGCCGGACGGTGGCACTGCAGGGTCGGGTGGCCGTTTCTAAACGGCCTCCCCGCACCCTGCTTGTGCGCACTCCCTGGGAGCGCGCAGCACCACGATCCGGTGCCCGCTGTGTCCTCCGGACACAGTGAAACACTGATCGTCGGGCGGGACCTCTGTACGAGGTCCCGATCATGTGACACTTGTGACATCATTGCTTATTATGTGTGAAATCTGTGAATGATCACAGAGATCACATGGTACAGGGCTATTCACAACAGCCTTGTACCATGTGACAAGCTGTGACCAATCACAGCTCACTCAGTACTTCTCAATGAGTGCAAGAATGCAGACAGAGAGAAGGAGAAATGATTGTTTTTACATCCTATATGGGTGTAAAAACAATCAGTGTAAAAAAATAAAAAAAATCTTCATCACCCCCCACCAGTAGTACAGTGTCACCATGGTGACACTGTACTGCTAGGGTGACAGTATGTAAAAAAAAATAACAATAAAAAATAATAATATAAAAAAATAAAATAAAAATGTAAAAATGTTTTTAAAAAATTATAATTTTTGGTTATAAACTAATTTGGATTTGTTTTTTTTACTAAAAAGATAATGGAATCAATTTTGGCCAATATTTATGATGAAATATTATTTATTTGCAAAATGTTATAAAAAAACACTTTTTTTCAAACTTTTTGGACTTTTTCATTTACATAGCAAAAAAAAATAAAAATCCCAGTGGTGAATAAATACCACCAAAATAAAATCTGAAAATAGTGTAAAAATCCTCTTGCGCTAAAAATGGTGAACAACTAGTACAGCTGCCAACACTCTCCTACTAATACCTAGTGTAGTGTACAAACATAAATAAATATATATAGTGTAGCGCTCAAAATAAATAAATAAATATCAATATGTGATCAATTAATATACAAAAATAACATATAATGATTAGTAAAATAAATACTCCATAAACATAATGACAATAATACCTCAAGTGATCACACTCTAAAAAATCGAAGTGTCTCAAATAAATATAGAAGTGCATCCATAAATAACTCAAGTGATCACACTCTAAAATGAATCAAGTGACTTAAATAAATCACATGCTTATAATTACCATATAGGTGATCAAAAAATAAATACCAACTTATTACAAAGTGTAAAAGTGCCAAAAAATAGTGCAAAAGAATACATAAATGTCCGTTCCTTCAAAAAATCAAATATAATAATGTTCTTCAAGTGATAAATCAATTCATGCAATAAACGGTGATACTCAATGGGTGATTTGTGCCAAAATCTTCTCCAAACAGTGGCTAAAATGCCTCCTCACCTCCTCCCTGAGACCCCTAAGGGCCAACAGGCTTGTAGGATCAACCTGGATCCTAGAATCAAAGAGGGCCAACAACTTTTCCTTCCTTCTTTGTCTTTCCTGGTGGGCCTCCTACTTCCCTTATGCAGCCAAGGTGCCTTAAAGAACAATGGCTCACCAATCCAGTGAGCCAAAGAAGAAAACACCCTCTAAGTGTAGTATTAAAGACTCCTTTATTTCCAAAATGCAAAGTAGCAGAACTCACATATCTCAGCAGTCCTCCCTCCTCACCGATGTGTGGCTACACTGCATGTGAATTGGGACTTCCTGGTGTAGCAAGATGGCGTCGCACGCCGGAAGTGCGTCACCGCGCACCGGAGACTGCGGACTCGTAGGTTTACGAGTCCGCAGTCTCCGGTGCGCGGTGACGCACTTCCGGCGTGCGACGCCATCTTGCTACACCAGGAAGTCCCAATTCACATGCAGTGTAGCCACACATCGGTGAGGAGGGAGGACTGCTGAGATATGTGAGTTCTGCTACTTTGCATTTTGGAAATAAAGGAGTCTTTAATACTACACTTAGAGGGTGTTTTCTTCTTTGGCTCACTGGATTGGTGAGCCATTGTTCTTTAAGGCACCTTGGCTGCATAAGGGAAGTAGGAGGCCCACCAGGAAAGACAAAGAAGGAAGGAAAAGTTGTTGGCCCTCTTTGATTCTAGGATCCAGGTTGATCCTACAAGCCTGTTGGCCCTTAGGGGTCGCAGGGAGGAGGTGAGGAGGCATTTTAGCCACTGTTTGGAGAAGATTTTGGCACAAATCACCCATTGAGTATCACCGTTTATTGCATGAATTGATTTATCACTTGAAGAACATTATTATATTTGATTTTTTGAAGGAACGGACATTTATGTATTCTTTTGCACTATTTTTTGGCACTTTTACACTTTGTAATAAGTTGGTATTTATTTTTTGATCACCTATATGGTAATTATAAGCATGTGATTTATTTAAGTCACTTGATTCATTTTAGAGTGTGATCACTTGAGTTATTTATGGATGCACTTCTATATTTATTTGAGACACTTCGATTTTTTAGAGTGTGATCACTTGAGGTATTATTGTCATTATGTTTATGGAGTATTTATTTTACTAATCATTATATGTTATTTTTGTATATTAATTGATCACATATTGATATTTATTTATTTATTTTGAGCGCTACACTATATATATTTATTTATGTTTGACCACCAAAATAAAGCTTTATCTGTCTCAAAAAAATGGTAAAAAATTCATTTGGGTACAGTGTTGCATGACCGCGCAATTGTCATTCAAAGTGTGATAGCCCTGAAAGCTGAAAATTGCCCTGGACAGGAAGGGGGTGGGGGGGAAAGTGTCCGGACTGGAAGGGGGGGAAAGTGTCCGGACTGGAAGGGGGGGAAAGTGTCCAGACTGGAAGGGGGTGAAAGCGTCCGGACTGGAAGGGGGGGGAAGCGTCCAGACTGGAAGGGGGGGAAAGCGTCCAGACTGGAAGGGGGTAAAAGTGTCCGGACAGGAAGGGGGTAAAAGTGTCCGGACAGGAAGGGGGTAAAAGCGTCCGGACAGGAAGGGGGTAAAAGCGTCCGGACAGGAAGGGGGTAAAAGTGTCCGGACAGGAAGGGGGTAAAAGTGTCCGGACAGGAAGGGGGTAAAAGTGTCCGGACAGGAAGGGGGTAAAAGTGTCCGGACAGGAAGGGGGTAAAAGTGTCCGGTCTGGAAGTGGTTAAAGATTGCTCAAATGAAATACCAAGCTGTGAAAACGTTAGATTAATTAATTTTTATAAATTCGGTCATTCTGAGTTTTCCAAAAAATGTTTTATCCTGTATAAATCAAATACATGCACTTGGGGCGTGCCGGATGTGCCTGGGCACACCCTTATCACCCGGTGCGCATCGGCATGATCTCTCCGTGTGCTGGCAGACATGACTCCGGGGTACTCCGATATGACAGGAGAAGACTACGTATACACCGGCGATCACTTACATACTGCTGGTTGTACAGGCAGACGGGTCTATTGGTTAGTGGTGTCAGAGTTCAATGTAAATATTTTTTGTAAACAAACATTCTTAAAAATAGTAATTGTATTACTTACATTCCACATGGAAGAAAAATATATTTTAAATATATTTTAAAAATACATTCTTAATATATTCTTCCCAAATATATTGACATATATTTCAAATACTAAAATTTTGGCCATATGCAATATATTTCAAAAATATATTTCAATATATTTGTGAATATATTATTAAAAATATATTCAGAACACACGCTGAAATATATATCCAAGTGTAATTTGGAATGCATTTACAAGTATATTTAAAAATCTATGTTTAAATGAATATTTTTTAGATGTTCAAAAATACCTGGAAAATACATTTAAAAAAATGTATTTTTAAATATATGCCTTTGGAAAATATATTTGAATTGGCATTTTTTGGAATACATGTTAAAATATATTCGCGTAGGCCAATATATTGTAAATATATGTCGCATGTATAATTTTTTTTTTTTATTTCTAAATATATTGGAAATATATTTCTCTTCCATATGGGGAAGACAGGAGAGTATTTCAAACTATTTATGTTACAGACTTTCAGAAATTCCCAAACTTATAGAAATTGAATCAAGCTAAGTTTCCCACAGCTTGTTATTCACTACCATAGGGGTGTGCAGCTGATTGCTTTAAGTTGTGCTCCCCCCAATATGACCCCAGTGTACCCCAATATGACCCCGGTGTACCCCAATATGACCCCGGTGTACTCCACTATGACCCCAGTGTACCCCAATATGACTCCAGTGTACCCCAATATGGCCTTAGTGTACTCCAATATGACCCCAGTGCACCCAATATGACCCCATTGTACCCAAATATGGCCTTGGTGTACTCCAATATAACCCCAGTGTACCATAATATGGCCTTGGTGTACTCCAATATGACCCTAGTGTACCCCAATATGACCCCAGTGTAGCCCAATATGACCCCAGCGTACCCCAATATGACCCCAGTGTACCCCAATATGACAAGAGAAGTCTATGGATAGACCAGTGCTCACTTACCTGCTTCCATGCAGGCAGACGGGTCTATTGGTGAGTGGAAATGGAAAAACAGAATGGTTGGCCGCACAAACAGCAATGTGGTGGATGAAATCCTTTATCGGAATCCTTTACATGCAATATGCAGGGGCGTCCCTAGGGTTGGTGTCACCCGGTGCGGTAACACTTGGTGGCATCCCGTCTGACCATCCCCTCAGAATGGATCGGATCTGCGGAGTGAGCATAATGGATCAGACTCCAATCTATTATGCTCCCCAATTCGCAGATCCGATCCATCCTGCAGGCTTTCTTTACAACTTTCCTTTTCGTGGAGCGGGTCCGGTGTCACCCCATGCGTTAGGTGTCACCCGGTGCGGCGCGTACCCCCCGCACCTGCCTAGGGATGCCCCTGGCAATATGATAAGAACATGACAGCTCCAAGGCAGGACAGAGGAGCACGAGACACGTTTCGCACGAGCACGGGCTTAGTCATGACTATTGGTCAGTGGTGTCAGAGATCTCCAGAATGGACTGCTGATTTTGAATGTTCACCCACTCACAAAGAAATGATCGGTCTAAAAATCGAATGTTCCGTGTCATGTAACACTGAGAGACAGAATAGCAACAAAACATTCAAAAGAAATGCATGTCTAACAAATGATGACTGATCTGCATGCTCATGAGGGAAATAAGTATTTGATCTCCTATCATTCAGCAGGATTTCTGGCTACCAGGTGTCTTTCATACAGGTAACAAGCTGAGATTAGAAGCAGTCTCTTAAAGGGAGTGCTGCTCATCTCATTTTGTTACCTGTATAAAAGACACCTGTCCACAGGAGCAATCAAACCATCAGATTCCAAACTCTCCACCATGGCAAAGACCAAACAGCTGTCCAAGGATGTCAGGGACAAGATTGTAGACCTACACAAGGCTGGACTGGGCTACCAAACTATTGCCAAGCAGCTTGGTGAGGAGGTGACAACAGTTGGTGCAATCATTCATAAATGGAAGAAACACAAAACAATGGTCAGTCTCCCTAGGTCTGGTGCACCATGCAAGATCTCACCTCGTGGAGTGTCAATGATCATGAGAACAGTGAGGAATCATCCCAGAACTACACGTGAGGATCTTGTCAATGATCTCCAGGCAGCTGGGACCACAGTCACCAAGAAAACAATTGGTAACACACTACGCCGACAAGGACTGAAATCCTGCAGTGCCCACAAGGTCCCTCTGCTCAAGAAAGCACATGTCCAGGCCCGTCTGAAGTCTGCCACTGAACATCTGAATGATGCCGAGGAGGACTGGTGGGAAGTGTTGTGGTCAGATGAGACAAAAATCCAGCTCATTGGCATCAACTCAACTCGCCGTGTTTGGAGGAGGAGGAATGCTGCCTATGACCCCAAGAACACCATCCCAACTGTCAAACATGGTGGTAGAAACATTCTGCTTTAGAGGTGTTTTTCTGCTAAGGGGACAGGACAACTGCACCTCATCAAAGGGACGATGGACAGGGCAATGTACCGTCAAATCTTGGGTGAGAACCTTCTTCCCTCAGCCAGGGCATTGAAAATGGGTCATAGATGGGTGTTCCAGCATGACAATGAACCAAAACACATGGCCAAGGCAACAAAGGAGTGGCTCAAGAAGAAGCACATTAAGCTCCTGGAGTGGCCTAGCCAGTCTCCAGACCTTAATCCGATTAAAAATCTGTGGAGGGAGCTGAAAGTTCGAGTTGCAAAACGTCAGCCACCAAACCTTAATGACTTGGAGAGGATCTGCTAAGAGGAGTGGGCCAAAATCCCTCCTGAGATGCGTGCAAACCTCCAGGAAACGTCTGACCTCTATGATTGCCAACAAGGGATTGGCCACCAAGTACTAAGTCATGTTTTGTGAAGGGGATCAAATCCTTATTTCCCTCATGAACATGCAGATCAGTCACCATTTGTTAGACGCATTTCTGCTGAATTTGTTGTTGTATTCTGTCTCTCAGTGTTACAATACACCGAACATTCTATGTTTAGACCAATCATTTCTTTGTGAGGGGCGAACATTCAACATCAGCAGGGGAGCAAATATGCATTTCCTTCACTGTATACTTTGAAGAAATCCTAGAGGTAAAATAAAACGTGAAGAAAAAAAATATTTTCCCACCAAGCTTAGTGATGGTGCCAATAGCTGGCCATGTACGACTTTCCTCCCAAGAAATAGAGCAGTTACACAGAGCAAGTAAAAAAAAAAAAAAAGAAAATCTCCATGAAATGACAGCAGCAAGCAATGGCTCTGCTTGGTCTGTCTGATGGATTCGGTGTCTTTATAACAAAATTAAAATTTCACCAAACAAGGCCTGGTTCCGAGGCCTGCACGGAATAAATGACAAAAGCAAACCGCTAACTCCTTTTGCTTATTCTTTGCTGCGCTCTCATCATCCATCTCTCCCCAGATTATATTTTCAGCTGAATTTAATGAAGATCATTTATTAGAGGAACGTTCGGGCCTTGCTCCGGCCTCAGACAGATGCACCGGCTAATATGAATCATTTCTTTAAATTGGATTATTTTGATGGAGGAACAGGCCCCTGCACTCTACGGCGTGGGGAAAGCTGCGGCGACTCGCACGAAATCGTGACAGGGAGGCCGTTTGCGCTCATTAAAAAACAATCTCGTGCGCGGAGCTGCATGCGGAAATATGGATGGTTATCATTTGCCATTGGTGACGCTGTTTGGGGGCTCGCCCCCCACCGCAAGTCCCGTTATACAATGCCGGGATAATGAGCGCACGCAAAGCACATTCCAGTTTTGTTTATTTAGAGAAAATGTGAAAATTACCGGCACTTCTTTCGGAAAATAGGTTTACGCCGACTACAACGATTCAAGGATGTAGGCTTCCACATCAGGGAGAAAAGGTCTGCCGGCACGACTGGTAAATCCCGGAATTGTTGGCAATGTTATTAACCACTTCAAGTCCGGACACTTTCCCCCCCTTCCAGTCTGGACACTTTCCCCCCCTTCCAGTCCGGACACTTTCCCCCCCTTCCAGTCCGGACACTTTCACCCCCCTTCCAGTCCGGACACTTTCCCCCACTTCCAGTCCGGACGCTTTCCCCCCCTTCCAGTCCGGACTCTTTCCCCCCCTTCCAGTCCGGACACTTTCACCCCCCTTCCAGTCCGGACACTTTCCCCCCCTTCCAGTCCGGACACTTTCCCCCCTTCCAGTCCGGACACTTTCCCCCCCTTCCAGTCCGGACTCTTTCCCCCCCTTCCAGTCCGGACACTTTCACCCCCCTTCCAGTCCGGACACTTTCCCCCCCTTCCAGTCCGGACACTTTCACCTCCTTCCTGTCCGGACACTTTCCCCCCCTTCCAGTCCGGACACTTTCACCCCCCTTCCAGTCTGAACACTTTCCCCCCCTTCCAGTCCGGACACTTTCCCTCCCTTCCAGTCCGGACACTTTCACCCCCTTCCAGTCCGGACACTTTCACCCCCTTCCAGTCCGGACACTTTCACCCCCCTTGCAGTCCGGACACTTTCACCCCCCTCCCTTCCTGTCCGGACACTTTCACCCCCCTTCCAGTCCGGACACTTTCCCCCCCCTTCCAGTCCGGGCACTTTCACCCCCCTTCCAGTCCGGACACTTTCCCCCCCTTCCAGTCCGGACACTTTCCCCCCCTTCCGGTCCGGACACTTTCCCCCCTTCCAGTCCGGACACTTTCCCCCCCTTCCGGTCCGGACACTTTCCCCCCTTCCGGTCCGGACACTTTCCCCCCCTTCCAGTCCGGACACTTCCCCCCCCCCCTTCATGTCCAGGGCCAATTTTCAGCTTTCAGCGATGTCACACTTTGAATGACAATTGCGCGGTCATGCATATGAATTTTTTAGCATTTTTTTGAGCCATTTTGGTGGTATTTATTCACCACTGGGATTTTTATTTTTTTTGCTATATAAATGAAAAAGTCCAACAATTTTGAAAAAAAAGTGTTTTTCTTACAAAATTTCGCAAATAAATAATCTTTCTTCATAAATTTTGGCCAAAATTTATCCAGTTATCTTTTTAGTAAAAAAAAAAAAACCCAAATTAGTTTATAACCAAAAACTATAATTTTTAAAACTTTTTTTTAAATTTTTATGTATTATTTTTATATTATTATTTATGTTTTTTTTTTTTTAACATACTGTCACCCTAGCAGTACAGTGTCACCATAGTGACACTGTAGTACCTGTGGGGGGGTGATGAAAAATTTTTTTTTTTTACACTGATTGCTTTTACACCCATAAAGGCTGTAAAAGCAATCATTTCTCCTTCTCTCTGGCTGCATTCTTGCAGCCATTGAGAAAAACTGTGTGAGCTGTAATTGGTCATAGCTTGTCACATGGTACCAGGGGTGGACTGACCATTCGAGCACTCGGGCACTGCCCGAGGGCCCGGGGTCAGTAGGAGGCCCCATGAGATGCCCCTGGTACCTTTCATGGGCTTTTTCATAGGCTTTTTTGGGTGTGGGTTAGGACACAGGGGCTCCATGATCCCCTATTGCCCGGGGGCCCCATGAGTTGTCAGTCCACCCCTGCATGGTACAAAACTGTTGTGAATAGCCTTGTACCATGTGACCTCTGTGATCATTCACAGATTTCACAAGTAGTAAGCAATGATGTCAGAAGTGACATCTTGCTTACTACTATTCATGATCACTGATTGGCCAATCAGTGATCACATGATTGGGACCTCACACAGAGGTCCTGTACAACGATCGGTGTTCCACTGTGTCCGGAGGACACAGCGGGCACCAGATCGTGGGAGAGCGCACAAGCAGGGAGCGGGGAGGCTGTTTATAAATGGCCGCCCACCCCTGCACTGCTCCCATCCATCCGTTTATATATATGGGCCAGACAGGAAGTGGTTAATAGGAGCCCAGTATCTTTTCTTACAGAGGGTCACTTCAGTGGTGTATTTAGGTTTTGTGCTGCCCTAGGCAACACAAAAATTGCCCCCCCCCCCGCAGAGAGAGACTGACATTGACCTACAACACCCCAGCCCCCCCCCCCGCCAAGAGAGCCTTCCACTATCATTGCCCCCCATACACCAGCCACCATCCCCCATGGTGAGAGAGAGAGAGAGACACTAACCTTCACAGCTCGACATGCGAGAGTATGCACCATTGTGAAGCCCGCAGACTCTCTCAGAACCCACCAGGTCCCCATGCCACGCCTGTCTCTTCTTCCAAGGGGCAGTGCTGCCCCCCCCTCGGAAAATGCCACCCTAGGCAAATGCCTTGTGGTAAATACACTCCTGAGTCACTTTCTACTTTGATTCAGATACAGTAACAGGTCTACATCAAACGCACTCTATAATGGCCAGGGGCGGACTGACCATTTGGAAACTCGGGCACTGCCCGAGGGCTCGGGGTCAGTAGGGGGCCTCATGAGATGCCCCTGGTACCTTTTTCATAGGCTTTTTTGAGTTTGGGCAAGGACACAGGGGCCCCATGATCCCCTATTGCCCGGGGGCCCCATGAGTTTTCAGTCCGCCCCTGATAATGGCAACGTCTTTCTAGAGCCCGCCCCTTTAACCCTTTTATACTTACCTTTACCACGCTCCCCTGTCACTCCTCTGGTGTGGGGGAGCATCTAGCTGTAGTGATATAGTGCTTGGGACTAGCAGCCAATCACCAGAGTCGAACGTTGTGAGGAGGAAAATTCATCGTCAACTCTGTGTAAGGTCCAAGAGATCCCAGTGCAATAGATTGGTATGGAAATGTGGGAAAGATAAATATATTTGGGTCAGTGGTTGGGCTTTAAATAGACTCACTTTTCCAAGAATGGGTGAGGGGACCGAGTTTCTTTAATAATTTATGAACTAATAAACAATATGGCCCATCCATCCTCATTGTGCTATATAACTGTGCAGCTTAAGGAGTTCTGCTTACTATATGGAGTTTTCTTTTTCTGTTTCTTACTACACATCCATAACTACACTAGTGATGGCCACCATGAACCGAACCCCATCTGTAAATCCATCTAAGCACCCCACATGGTTCTCTTGTAAGTGTTAACAATTACTAAACGCCCATCAATAAACTGGTGATGCCCACAATGAACCATCTTCCACCATTAAATCCAACTAAGCACCCTGAATGGTTCTCCTGTAAGTGTTAACAATTACTAAATGCCCATCAATTAACTGGGAATGCCCACAACGAAACCTCTTACACCTGTAAATCCAACTAAGAATCCTGAATGGTTCTCCTGTAACTGTTACCAATACTAAATACCCATCACTACACTGGTGATGCCCACCATTAACCCTCTTCCACCTGTAAATCCATCTAAGCACCCCAAATAGTTCTCCTGTACTCCTTTAAGTGGTAACAATTACTAAATGCCCATCACTTCACTGGTGATGCCCACCATGAACCGTCTTCCACTATTAAATCCGATTAAGCATCCCTAATGGTTCTCTTATAAGTGTTAACAATTACTATATGCTCATCAATAAACTGGTGATATTAACCATTGAACCCTCTTCTACCTGGAAATCCAACTAAGCACCCCAAATGGTTCTCCTGTACTCCTGTAAGTGTTAACAATTACTAAATGTACATCACTACACTGGTGATGCCCACCATAAACCCTCTTCCACCATTAAATCCGACTAAGCATCCTGAATGGTTCTCTTGTAAGTGTTAACAATTACTAAATGCCCATCAATAAACTGGTGATGCCCACCATGAATCCTCTTCTACCTGTAAATCCAACTAAACAACCCAAATGGTTCTTCTGTACTCCTGTAAGTGTTAACAATTACTAAATGTCCATCACTACACTGGTGATGCCCACGATGAACCCTCTTCCACCATTAAATCCGACTAAGCATCCTCAATGGTTCTCTTGTAAGTCTTAACAATTACTAAATGCCCATCAATAAACTGTTGATACCTATCATGAACCCTCTTCCACTCTTCCAAGCATCTTGAATGGTTCTCCTGTAAGTGTTACCAATTACTCAATACCCATCATTACACTGGTGATGCCCACCATGAACCCTCTTCCACTCTTACAAGCATCTTGAATGGTTCTCCTGTAAGTGTTACCAATTACTCAATGCCCATCATTACACTGGTGATGCCCACCAAGAAAACCTCTTCTATCTGTAACTCCAACTAAGCACCCCAAATGGTTCTCTCGAAAGCGTTACCAATTACTAAATGCCCATCTCTACACCAGTAAAGCCCACCATGAACCTTCTTCCACTTGTGATTCCAACGAAGAACTCCAAATGGTTCTCTTGTACGTGTTATCAGTTGGTCACTTTTGGTGACACTTACTTCCTGCCTATCAGCTTACAGTGCAATTATCAACTTTCACCTTTCCACAAGGACAGCTTTGAAATATTTGAATTAGATAATGAAAAAAAAAAAAAATCACAACTTTTGATGGAAATGATTAGTGAAGGCTGTTTTAACCTGATTGCTTGCAATTCGTATTTGACCCATTTGTTCATAAATGCGTATGGCCCAATATAAACACTATGGTCAACCAAAACACTTTTAGACAGAATTTTAAAGATTCAGATTTAGCGATGCCCCTGGGTGATAATCGGTTCTTTGCTGGTCACCTTAAAATTAACCCGTCAGTCATTTTAAATTTGTAATTGTAAAAGCCCTCCCAAAAAGCAAACATATCATGATGCCTACTTTTTGCTTCATCGATACTGTTTGGATACTTTGTTACAATGGACTCAGTTTCCCCACTTCATAGGTTAGTCCTGGCCACCCATCACTGCGTTCTAATTGGACAGAGGGACAGCCTGTGAGTGGGGAATTGTCTCAAAGTAATGAAAATAAAGAAATCATAACTAGAAATCATTTTTAAAAGGACAAGCACAAAAGTTTTATTTTAAATAAAGTAATACCTTAATAATAAAGTAATAAAATAGCTTCTGCATTGCCATTAAAAGTTTCATTTGCCAGTGAGGATCACTTTAAAGTGCCCATATATTGGATGTTTGCTGACGAAAGTTTGTTTTAAACTGTGTCTACTGAAACTGACCTCTCTATGGGTCCATGACTTGAAGGTCAAAAGATATCTTAATGGATGTCAAAAGGCTGGAATGGGGGATATTTTAGAGGCATTGATGTGTGTATGTGCTTACTGCATGACTGCTCCAATTGTAACCCCCATTCCTCATATGACGCAGGCACTCTCTTCAAATGCCATATCTGTCAAACTTGGTCAACCCTGGGAGCTAAACCGACATATAAAATCAGCATTCCAAAAAAAATACAAAACAAATAAAATTATATATATACTGTATATATACACACACACACACACATATATATATATATATACATACACACACGCACACGCACATATATATATACACTATATTGCCAAACTATATTGACAAAAGTATTGGTCGCCGGCCTTTCCACGCACATGAACTTTAATGGCCCCCAAGTCTTAGTCCGTAGGGTCAATATTGAGTTGGCCCCGCCCTTTGCAGCTATAACAGCTTCAACTCTTCTGGGAAGGCCGTCCACAAGGTTTAGGAGGGTGTCTATGGGAAGGTTGGACCATTCTTCCAGAAGCACATTTGTCAGTTCAGGCACTGATGTCGGGGGAGGAGGCCTGGCTCGCAGTCTCCGCTCTAATTCATCTCAAAGGTGTTCTATGGGGTTGAGGTCAGGACTCTGTGCAGGACAGTCAAGTTCCTCCACCCCAAACTGGCTCCTCCATGTCTTTATGGACTTTTCTTTGTGCACTGGTGTGCAGTCATGTTGGAACAGGAAGGGGCCATCCCCAAACTCTTCCCACAAAGTTGGCAGCATGAAATTGTCCAAAATCTCTTCTTATGCTGATGCCTTAAGAGATCCCTTCACTGGAACTAGGGGGCCAAAAGCCCAACCCCTGAAAAACAACCCCACAGCATAATCCCCCCTCCATCAAAGTTTACATTTGGCACTATGCAGTCAGGCATCCATCCGTACATTGGATTGCCAGACTGAGAAGTGTGATTGGTCACTCCAGAGAACACGGCTCCTCTGCTACATAGTTGCATAGTTAGTCTGGCTGAAAAAAGTCCATCCAGTTCAACCATTAAACTCTAGAGTCCAGTGGCGGTGTGCTTTACACCACGGCATCCGATGCTTTGCATTGCACTTGGTGATGGAAGGCTTGGATGCAGCTGCTCGGCCATGGAAACCCATTCCATGAAGCTCTCTACGCACTGTTGTTGTGCTAATCTGTAGGCCTCATGAAGTTTGGAGGTCTATTGCAAACAGTTAGTGACTTCTGCATACTGTGCACTTCAGCATGCGCTGACCCCACTGCCATTTTACGTGGCCTACCACTTAGTGGCTCAGTCGCTGTTGTTCTCAGTTTTCACGGATGGACTTATTGCACAGGTGGCCACCTATCACGGGACCACGCTTGAATTCACTGAGCTCCTGAGAGCGACCCATTCTTTCACCAATGCTTGTAGAAGCCGTCTGCATGCCTAGGAGCTTGATTGTTTACACCTGTGTCCATGGAGGGGATTGGAACACCTGAATCCAATTATTTGGATTTGGCAATATAGTATATATATATATATATATAAAAAACAAATATTCCGACAATATTTGGACAATCTGAGATTTCAATATTGCATTTCAAAAATTCTGAATGTTTTTCAAAAACATATGGAAGTGACATCTCTGGTTTCTATTTCAGGAAACTATAAGAGAGCGTCTTACAAAAGAAATCGTTTCTACTTTCAAGAGGGAATGGGGTTGTCAGGAAGAGCTGAAAGTCACTGCTAGAAGGGGGAACAGAGGGTGCTGATCTGTTAAGTCACTACTGTTAGGGAGGAGCAGGAGAATGAGCCACAACTGTGAGGGGAGCAGGGTGAGCTGACCTGCTGAGTCACTTCCAGGAGAAGATAGCAGGGTGAGCTGAGCTGCTGAGTCCCTGCCAGAAGAAGAGAGCAGGGTGAGCTGCGCTGCTGAGTCACTGCCAGGAGAAGAGAGCAAGGTGAGCTGAGCTGCTAAATCACTGCCAGGAGAAGAGAGCAGGATGAGCTTAGCTGCTGAGTCACTGCCAGGAGACAAGAGCAGGGTGAGCTGAGCTGCTGAGTAACTGCCAGGAGAAGAGAGCAGGGTGTGCTGAGCTGCTGAGTCACTGCCAGGAGAAGAGAACAGGGTGAGCTGAGCTGCTGAGTCACTGCCAGGAGAAGAGAACAGGGTGAGCTGAGCTGCTGATTCACTGCCAGGAGAAGAGAGCAGGGTGAGCTGAGCTGCTGAGTTACTGCTAGGAGAAGAGAGCAGGGTGAGCTGAGCTGCTAAGTCACTGCTAGGAGAAGACAGCAGGGTGAGCTGAGCTGCTGAGTCACTACCGGAGGGGCAGAACAAGATGAGTTGAACTACTGAGTTACTGCTAAGAGAGTGGAACTGGGTGAGCTGTTGAGTCACTGCTGGGAGAGGGCATCTGAGCTGCTGAGTCACACTTGTGAGGGGAAGCATAGGGAGCTGAGCTGCTGAGCCACTCCTGGGAGGGGTAGCAGAGGGATCTGAGCTGCTAAGCCACGGTTGGGAAGCAGAAGCTATGTTGCTAAGTCACTGCTGAGAGGAAAGACCTGAGCGGATGATGAAACACTGCTGGGAGGGGGACACTGTGCAGATAAATCACTGCTGGGAGGGTAAGCTGCACTGCTGTTGAGTATCTTCTGGGAAAAGGGGAGAATGAGATCTGCAGTTCCGGCAGCTACAAAGGCTATTGAGAGTTTTTTTTTTTTTGGGGGGGGGGGCAAGGCTCTTGTATAGGAAACCTGAGCAGAGCGATATATGTTGAGCTCCAGTGTCTGAAAATGCTAGCTGCTTGGCTGTCCAGGGTAAATCTTCTGACAGCAGAACTGGAACAGGTATCAAGTGGGAATTCAAAAAATAAATATCACACCAGGACTTCTCCAAGGTCCTCGTTCATGATGGTCTGTAAAATCTATTTGATCTGCCACATGGGATAGTGTTTAACACAAATAAAATCTCCAAATGAGCAACCTCCAGACCCTCCGCTTAACTGAACTGTATTAAAACTTCCTTGCTAAGGTAAGCGAACCCTCTGCCGCAGCATAATAAATCCTTGCGTATTTTTTTGCTTTTGGCAATCCATAGACAAGACTTTCTATCTGACTTGATGTTTTCCTTAGCTAATGACTGCTTAATTAGCATACCCCGGAAAAAGCGAGGTAATAGCTATGAGATAATGCTCCAATTAAATCCATTTCACAAAAACACAAAGTCATTTTTTGACCGCAAGATGAAAACCTACAATAAACAAAAAGCAAAAAAAAAACCCAGAAGCCTGCTGTACGGAACTTCATCAATAAGATATTAAAGTATGTATTGGAATTAGGAAACCTTCAAAGACACACATATATCTGTAGAGTTGTAGCTTTCATATTTAGGAAATAAGCGCTGTGTTCTTGGTGCTGTGAAGTGTATAAAATCAGAAAAATCATTTTATTTCCATCTTAAAGCTGAACCTCAGGCAAAAATTAAAAAAAAAAAACACAAAGGAATGCATAGCTAGAAGTAGTTAGTCACAGTCAACTGGACTTGTTCACTAATATTGAAGAAATCTCTTAGATTCTCCAAGCCACTTATTCAGTTCTAACGAGTGCCAGGAAGGTATCCCCAACATTTATATGCTGATTGTCCAAAAACAGGATGAGAGTGTCAGGAATGGACTCGCCAATAGTGGTGGGACTCACCTGCCTTGTGGGTTGCAGTACCAGGACTGGCCAGCGGGTGCTCTCAACAACCAGAGGCTCACTCCGGCAATTAGCCACCGTCTGGGGCTGATTGCAGGTGGTGTATTTAAGGGATGGCCAGACCTGCAGTCAGTGCCTTCTTGTACTGTTTGCTTGGCCCTGGTTTCCTGATCCTGTTACTTCTGTCCTGACTCTGCTTGAACTCTGCCTGTACTGACCTCGGCTAGTCCTGACCACTCTCCCGCCTGCTCCTGGTACTCCGTTTGCCCGTTTGCTACTGACCCGGCCTGCCTGACTACTCTTGTATTGTATGTTTGTTATCTGTTGGAGGTTTGGTTCAGTTTGTTTGCACTGTGTTTAGGTTTAGTTTTGCACTGTGTTTGTATTGTTAGTCTTAATAAATTATATTATTTACTATATCTGAAGCCTGCGTTTCCCTGTGTCAGTCCACACACTTCTGGTCATACCCGCATCCCTGACAGAGAGATGTGAAATTTGTGAAACCTTCCTGTTCTAGTTCCATCCTTGATGTTAGGAAGTCTACATGAGATGCACATTTTGGACAGAGAGGACAACTGGTTTGTAAGAGGCGTGGAAGAGGTAATCTACTTTATACTGGAACAGAGTTGCAGGCCTTTAAAGTTGAACTGCAGGAATTCAGCCACTTTGTAAAATCTGCTTGCTTTCTATAAGTTAAGTCCAACAAGGTGCATGCCACCTCCTGAACGTATCTCTTTAATTCAATTTGACAATTTTATGGAGCACTAGGAGTACAGCTATCACTACACTTTTGGGGCTCTGATAGGAGACAGGAGAGACACTATTTTCTTCCTGTTGCTGTTCTTTTACAGAAGCCTTAATAGAAAACGCTCTGTGATTGGGCAGGAGGGGAGGGGTGGGCACAGCAGCTGCATGCAATTCTGCAGCCTCAGTAATTGAGAACAGTGGGCACTAGCCTTTGAAGTGGGTGGTGCTGTGTCTTCAAACTAACTACCTATGTGCACTAGCTATAATACTGAAGCCTGTTACTTGTTGTTGCTGACCTGGATTGCCTGACTATTCTCCCATCATCTGCCCTATTTGCTGCCTTTGTTGACTACCCTTTTACTTGCTATCTGCCAAGACCCCTGCCTGAACTTTATTCTTTCTAGCCAAGTTTACTGTCTATTCTCTGCTGACCTGGTGTAAGGGAATTCCTGTAAAACGGCTGGTGAATAGAAATGTGCATGCGCATGGAAAAATCCAGAGAATAGTGACCAGACGTGCACGGGCGCACAGAAATGCGCGATCGCGCACGTGCACATGCACGGCAAAGATTGGCACCAGACGGACTATTATTGTTCCTGACTTGACTCTTGATTCCTCTCCTGCTTGATACTCGTTCCTGACCTCGGCTCTGCTCCTTACTTTGGCTTGCTTATGATTCGATACCTCGCTGTCCGCCCGTTGATGACCCCGGCTATTCCTGTGACATTGCTCCTGTCTCCCATCCCAGCTTCCTGCCTTGCTCTGGTGCACGCCTGACGATCTACCATACCAGCTCTACATATCGTTACTGTTCCTGGATCGGTGGTTCATCAGTCTTTTAAGGACTCCAGCTGCAAGTGCTTCAAGCAACATCTGCTGGCACTCTTGTCCCTCTGGTCCTTAGACACCCTCTGTTCCACTGCCAGTGGGGTCAGGGCTAGTGACACAAGTGAGGCCGAACTCATCATTTCAGTCTCCTATCAGGTATGTGACACCTGGACTGTCTGACATCTCTACTTGAAATTTGCCATGAACTCTGCTTGATCCTTTCTGCACTCTAGCCTCCTGCATCTACACTGTAGCCTGCTGCCTCATTGGTGGTGCAATTCCAAGGTCTAACAACCTGGTGCTAGTCACAACAAAGAGTTCCAGAAACCATTTGGTTTCAGGCCTAACCGCACCACCAGCAGCTCTGGTGAAGAAGACCAACTGGTAATTCGAATTTGTGGTCTGAGAGAGTCCACATCACCTGTCAGAAGGTATCGTAATGGGGAGGGCAGGGATAGATAAAAAGAATGGTGGTTTGTAAAGATGTAGAGAAAGATTTGGTTGAATTAATTGCTTGCACTAGATGGCTGAAGATGTGTGAATTGTCAAATCTCCATGCTAAAGAATTTACAGCATCATTATACATGGAAGACAGATGCTATGGAAGGTCTCCACCCCTGTTAGGAATGGTTGTTCTAGTCTGGTGTAAATAATCTCTTTCACTCTTGTGATTCAATTGTCCTCTTTTAAGGATGCTAAGTGGCTCAATTAGAAGAAAAGGGATGGGTGGGGTTGAGGAGACGGAAGGGAAAGTGTGGGAATTTATGGAGGAAATTAGAAGATTTGGCCCGGATGGATGGAAGTGGACAGAGTCAAGGGGGAGGTTATGGTTGAAAATAAAAGGCTAGATGAAACTAAAGAGAAGCATGGGGCCATTTAAAGAAAAATAAGGTGCAGAGACTGACAAAAGGAAAGGGAAGACTTGGACTGGACAAAAGGAAGAGTAGACAGAGTAAAGGGGGAGGTCAAGGTTGGTAGGTAGCTGGGGTTTGGAGGAATGGAAAAGTAGCAGGGTCAAGAAAGGGGAGGTGTAAGGACTGCCAAAGGAGAAGAATAGGCTAAGATTGGACAGAAGAAAGGGCAGACAGTGTGAAGGGGGCACATGACCATGTGGAGGCAAGGGTGGTGGGTAAAGCTAGATGGAAGAAACAGAGGTAGGGAGGGCAGACTCAGGCAGAAAAAAGATATGTTTCACTGGACTAGATTAATGCTTGGCAAGCAAAAAAACTGAATAACCTAAATCACAAGATAAATTAATTTCATCCCAGCCATAAATATTAACAAGCATATTTCCAGGCCCATGCTTTCCAGGCTGTGAGCGGGTTAAGAAACCAGACTAGAGATAATGCCATGGAAGGAGGACTTCTGTTCATCACTTAGGCTCAAATTAGCAGCTCAGATTCACTCATCCATCTTCTGCAAACTGCACACACACAATGCTGACTTCAACTCAAACACAGTTATATTTAAAGCATCTATCATGTCAGCTGTGATTTAGATGGTGAATTTCTTAATTGTCTTCCTTTATTTCTCCATATGTCTTTTTCAAGGCATTAGCTGTTCTCGCCGAAGTCTTAGAGCTGCTATCTGAATTTCCCGAGAATGCTGGCCCATCAGTCTTTAACATTGTTACAAGGGTAATTTAGGTATACAGGAAAGCAGCGGCACACCGTTGCAATCTTGCAGCATGCTATCATTTTTTTTTTTTAAATGGAATGTAGAGAGATACATGGAAAAACAATGTCAAGGCTGCAGGTGATTTGGTGGACTGGACAGATTAAAGCCTATTTAAAAAAGAACCCCGTCACCCTGAGCTTCCAAGAATGGAAGCCTTTTTTTCAATGGTCATCTGGTTGGCCCAAGGATGTCCTTGGTCCTTCCTCATCTTTTCCTGTGGTAGAAGTGGGTGCGCTTCCACTTTAACCATCCTGCTACCTTAAAATGACAAATGGTAAAAAATGGAATACTTACCTTTCCTGCAGAAACTGCAATCTTCTATGTGGGTATGTTACCCACAGTCACATCAATGGTCACACAAACTCTTAATAGTTAAGGGAACTGATGCTCAGGCAGAGCTGGCCAGTCTGTAGGTTGGCCTAAAGCTACGATTCTCCTCTCCAGCAGAGATAACATGACCAGTGTTACAGCATTAGGTCTACAGAATTTTTGGAAAATTCATTTGTCTACCAACAATGTGAATTTTAAGGTGAAAATAGATGTGCCATCCTAACAAGACACAGTTCCTCCTATATCTAAATTTCCAGTACTAATTCTATTCTCAAATTAAGACTGCACAATTAAAAAAAAAAATAATATGCTACATATTTGACTATTTAATTTGACACCATGACTTTTTTTAGTTGTTGGTTGAATTGACTTGGTTGTTGTCAAGACATTTGGCTGATAACCTGATACACAACATGATAACAGATAGAAAAACGTCTGTAACCCAACTGGTTGTAAAACTGCCTTGCACCAGGCTTACCTCATTGTCACATGTTAATGGTTAAATCTACATATTCTTAAACTTGTAAAGTGTATCTGTAACCTGAACCTTTTTTATGTTTTCAATATACATAGTAAATGTTTTTGTTCTTGTTGTTTCTGGTAAGATGTTTCTTCACTTGCTGTTTTAGAGGCACAATAGGAAGTGAAGGAAAATCTCTCCCAACTGTCACCAGACCAAGTTTGCTCATTTAAGGATATCCCCTCAACTCTTGTTCCAGTGGAAACTGTAGAAAATTGGATTTCTCTTCACTCTCTGTACCAGTGTCAATGGTCACCGGGACAAATAGAGAAGGGGAATCTCCCCAGCAGAGACACAGACAGTGATATAAGCCTGATGGGGTTCCAACCATTCCATACGCTATCCAAAAGTACAAAAAAAAAAGTTTTGACCACAGGTAATGTATACTTTAAGAACTGCAATGACCAGATATTTAGCTAATAATGGCTCTATTTCAGCTTGTCTTTGCACAATTAATCTTGAAGAAAGGCAACTGTAGATACCATGAACCTTGTTAAAATTATCATGTTACAATAAAAATGACTTAGTTCTCACTCTTGCTTTTCCATCCAGTCTTGTCACTTAGCCAGACGTTGTCTCCGATTGACCTACCTGTGCTAGTCCTTGTTTCCAGAGGCTCCTGAAGTATCTCAGTAAGGGCGGTTGGCATCTTTCGGCCTCTTGAGTTGCACTTTCAGCCTCTTCATGCCAATCTGAAAGCCATTCATGGCCTGGATGGCCGCCTGGGCACTGGCAGGATTGTCAAAACTCACAAAACCTGTCAAAATACGAAGCGATGTGGGGGCTTAACAAGCCGAATTTATCGGAGGACCAAACACAGATAATGTAATTGCTAGGGATGAGGATGAGAAGGAAGGAATTTAACAGAGGTAGATGATCATGTTGCATATCCTAAAAAGCAGCACCCATCATATTTAGCGGACAATGGTAACTTTCCAGGTTAAAACCAGCAAAGAAGAGCCACACCCTATCATCCGTTCCTGAAACTCAAGAAAGTTTAAGATTCTGTCATGTAGATATCACAGTGCTCCAAAAAACCAACCCAAGCCAAAGTCAACTGAACAAGCTACTAAACTGAAAACCAACAGAAAACCATTTGAAGTATATCTAATGAAATAATTATTCATCCGTGTGTCAAAAACTTTACAACAAGATATCTATTTTTACTACACGAAATATAAACTATTATCAAATCAGCAGTTTTTATAATCCACAACTTTCCCAGAAAAACGTTCCACCAACATTAACAAGCAAGCCCTTACATTATGTCACTTAATAATATAGATTTGATTCTGGAAATGTTCTCCTCTGTTTAAAACAAATTGGACCACACCTTACGGGGGTTTTGCTTCCCTCTAGATCAGGGGTCTCCAAACTTTATAAACAAAGGGCCACTGTACTGTCCTTCAAATTTAATGGGGCTGGACTGTGGCCAGTGAGGGAAGAAAATGTCTTGGCATCAGTGGGAATAAACAATGCCCCATCATTAGTATCAGTGAGAGGAATAGTGTCCCATCATTGGTATCAATGGAAGGAATAGAGCCCCATCATTGGTGTCAGTGAGAGGAAAAGTGTCCCGTCATTGGTATCTGTGGGAGGAATAGTGCCCCATCATTGGTGTCAGTGGGAGGAATAGTGCCCCATCATTGGTGTCAGTGGGAGGAATAGTGCCCCATCATTGGTGTCAGTGGGAGGAATAGTGCCCCATCATTGGTGTCAGTGGGAGGAATAGTGCCCCATCATTGGTATCAGTCAGTGGGAGGAATAGTGTCCCATCATTGGTATCTGTGGGAGGAATAGTGTCCCATCATCGGTATCAGTGGGAGGAATAGTGCCCCATCATTGGTGTCAATGGAAGGAATAGAGCCCCATCATTGGTATCTGTGGGAGGAATAGTGCCCCATCATCGGTATCAGTGGGAGGAATAGTGCCCCATCATTGGTATTAATGGTAGGCATAGTGCTCCATCATTGGTATGAATGAGAGGAATAGTGCCCCATCATTGGTGTCAGTGGGAGGAATAGTGTCCCATCATTGGTATCTGTGGGAGAAATAGTGCCCCATCATTGATATCTGTGGGAGGAATAGTGCCCCATCATTGGTATCTGTGGAAGGAATAGTGCCCCATCATTGGTATCTGTGGGGGTAATAGTGCCCCATCAATAATATCAGTGGGAGGAATAGTGCTCCATCATTGGTATCAGTGGGAGGAATAGTGCCCCATCATTGGTATCAGTGAGAGGAATAGTGTTCCGTCATTGGTGTCAGTGGGAGGAATAGTGCCCCATCATTGGTATCAGTGAGAGGAATAGTGTCCCATCATTGGTATCAGTGGGAGGAATAGTGCCCCATCATTGGTATCAGTGAGAGGAATAGTGTCCCGTCATTGGTGTCAGTGGGAGGAATAGTGTCCCATCATTGGTATCAGTGGGAGGAATAGTGTCCCATCATTGGTATCAGTGAGAGGAATAGTGTCCCATCATTGGTATCAGTGAGAGGAATAGTGTCCCGTCATTGGTGTCAGTGGGAGGAATAGTGCCCCATCATTGGTATCAGTGGGAGGAATAGTGTCCCATCATTGGTATCAGTGAGAGGAATAGTGTCCCGTCATTGGTATCAATGGAAGGAATAGAGCCCCATCATTGGTGTCAGTGGGAGGAATAGTGTCCCATCATTGGTATCTGTGGGAGGAATAGTGCCCCATCATCGGTATCAGTGGGAGGAATAGTGCCCCATCATTGGTATTAATGGGAGGCATAGTGATCCATCATTGGTATGAATGAGAGGAATAGTGCCCCATCATTGGTGTCAGTGGGAGGAATAGTGCCCCATCATTGGTATCTGTGGGAGAAATAGTGCCCCATCATTGATATCTGTGGGAGGAATAGTGCCCCATCATTGGTATCTGTGGGAGGAATAGTGCCCCATCATTGGTATCTGTGGGGGTAATAGTGCCCCATCAATAATATCAGTGGGAGGAATAGTGCTCCATCATTGGTATCAGTGGGAGGAATAGTGCCCCATCGTTGGTATCAGTGGGAGGAATAGTGCCCCATCATTGGTGTCAGTGGGAGGAATAGTGCCCATCATTGGTGTCAGTGGGAGGAATAGTGCCCCATCATTGGTGTCAGTGGGAGGAATAGTGCCCATCATTGGTATTAGTGGGAGGAATAGTGCCCCATCATTGGTATTAGTGGGAGGAATAGTGCCCATCATTGGTGTCAGTGGGAGGAATAGTGTCCCATCATTGGTATCTGTGGGAGGAATAGTGCCCCATCATCGGTATCAGTGGGAGGAATAGTGCCCCATCATTGGTATTAATGGGAGGCATAGTGATCCATCATTGGTATGAATGAGAGGAATAGTGCCCCATCATTGGTGTCAGTGGGAGGAATAGTGCCCCATCATTGGTATCTGTGGGAGAAATAGTGCCCCATCATTGATATCTGTGGGAGGAATAGTGCCCCATCATTGGTATCTGTGGGAGGAATAGTGCCCCATCATTGGTATCTGTGGGGGTAATAGTGCCCCATCAATAATATCAGTGGGAGGAATAGTGCTCCATCATTGGTATCAGTGGGAGGAATAGTGCCCCATCGTTGGTATCAGTGGGAGGAATAGTGCCCCATCATTGGTGTCAGTGGGAGGAATAGTGCCCATCATTGGTGTCAGTGGGAGGAATAGTGCCCCATCATTGGTGTCAGTGGGAGGAATAGTGCCCATCATTGGTATTAGTGGGAGGAATAGTGCCCCATCATTGGTATTAGTGGGAGGAATAGTGCCCATCATTGGTGTCAGTGGGAGGAATAGTGCCCCATCATTGGTGTCAGTGGGAGGAATAGTGCCCATCATTGGTGTCAGTGGGAGGAATAGTGCCCCATCATTGGTGTCAGTGGGAGGAATAGTGCCCCATCATTGGTGTCAGTGGGAGGAATAGTGCCCATCATTGGTATTAGTGGGAGGAATAGTGCCCCATCATTGGTATTAGTGGGAGGAATAGTGCCCCATTGTTGGTGTTAGCAGGAGGAATAGTGCCCTATCACTGGAATAAATGGGGGGAATAGTGCCCCATCATTGATCTTAATGGGAGGAATAGTGCCCCATCATTGATATTAGTGGAAGGAAAAGTGCCCCATCATTGATATTAGTGGGAGGAATAGTGTCCTATCGTTCGTATCAATGGGAGGAATAGTGCCCCATCATTGAAATCATTGGGAGGAATAGTGGCTCATTGTCAGTGTCAGTGGCAAGAACTAAGCCCCACTGTTGATGAATGTGGGGGCAATAATGACCCAAGGGCCAGATAAAAGCAAGCAAAGAGCCGCATCTGGCCCTTGGACCACAGTTTGGAGACCATTGCTCTAGATTAAGAGCTCTTTTTGTTAATTTTATTTCAAACTGACAACCTATGTTGCTGGATCACAGAAACAAAGTTAGGAAAATACTAAGGAGTACAAATAAAAAAAAATATAATTTTGGGTGTTATTTTTTATTAAGGGGCCCTTTCAGGGCAAAGTGCAAAGTGACGGTGCCTCCCGATAGCTCATCATCACCAGATCTTGTGGTTATCCCACTGTCCACTATGAGTAAATCGTGGTGTTAGAACTTATGTTGCCCTACGTGGCAGTGTTTGGGCCCTGTGGTTGGCCATTCAAGTCCGGGGACTGCTGCACGGTGGAAGTCACATACTTCCCATACCCAGAAGTTTGGCTGTATTAGAGCAACAAGGCTCTGATTGAAACAGGGAGGCAGCAATAGAGTGTAGATGGTCAAGTGGGTGGTGGTCCTTGCTAGGTGGAATATCAGGAACCATTGTTAGTTTGACCAAGTCTTTGTCCCTTTAAGGTCAACACATGCTGTGTTGGCCTAGAAGAAGGCTACACAAAACCCATCTTTACTTCTGCCAAAAAAAAAAAAAATAATAATTTTTCCTGAACCCCCAAGAGCGTTTGATACACTCCCCTGATTAATTACATTGATCTATTATTAGCTTTTAGCAATTATAACTTTGGATATTATTGGCTGCATGAAAATTATATATCATTTTGGGTGTTATTTTTTATTAAGGGGCCCTTTCAGGGCAAAGTGCAAAGTGACGGTGCCTCCTGATAGCTCATCATCACCAGATCATGTGGTTATCCCACTGTCCACTATGAGTAAATCGTGGTGTTAGAACTTCTGTTGCCCTACGTGACAGTATTTGGGCCCTGTGATTGGCCATTCAAGTCTGGGGACTGCTGCAGGGTGGAAGTCACATGCTTCCCATACCCAGAAGTTTGGCTGTATTAGAGCAACAAGGCTCTGATTGTAACAGGGAGGCAGCATAGAGTGCAGATGGTCGAGTGGGTGGTGGTCCTTGCTAGGTGGACTATTAGGAACCATTGTTACTTTGACCAAGTCTCTTTGTCCCTTTAAGGTCAACACATGCTGTGTTGGCCTAGAAGAAGGCTACACAAAACCCATCTTTACTTCTGCCAAAAAAAAGCCCAAAAATAATTTTTCCTGAACCCCCAAGAACGTTTGATACACTCCCCTGATTAATTATATTGATCTATTATTAGCTTTTAGCAATTAGAACTTTGGATATTATTGACTGCAAGAAAATTATCCAGCGTTTTTTTTTTGTTTTTGCCATTACTATGTCATGCAGTAAAGAACTCCAACTGATCAAAAAAAAACCTGATCATAAACAATATTGTTCTTGTACTTTAGCTTTGATGGTAAAGGGTTTTAAACCCGAATGAAGTCATTATTTTTACTGGAAGTTACTGTTCACTAAATGGCCTTCTTTTTTTGAGGGGGGTCAGTGAAGTCACTCCTGTGGCACTTGCTGACTAGAATTAGAAGCCTTCAGCTGATAAGACCCATTAGATTGAAAAAACTATGTCCACGGGTGGTGTTTTGGTTCAGCAGATGCTGTGTGATTGCTTTGATGTGGGGCATTTATCTACAGACCTGTCAGGTAAGGCATTACCAAAGGAATATTTGGAAAATTACCCACGATATATTGAGCTTGTAGAATAGAGCTTGTAGAAATGACTATCTATTAAGGTTCCAGAAAAAGTATTAGCTGAGTAGTTGGAACAGAGGTCATCGTGGCTTCAGCTACAATCAGACCCCAAGCAACTCCATTTCAGGACATTAGTGGACCTAAGGCAAAAGATTTGGTCCTTTTATCACTTTTATTGGAAAACTGGAATCTCAAAGCCAAAAACTTTTACGTGCGTTTGCTCAGGTTTCACAAGTACTCAGCTCTGCACTTTTGCAAGTCTTTATTATAATTTAAATACAACATATATGTACATTGACACGTGTTGATTTGCATGTTTTGATGTTGATTTGTTGGGTAGTGTTAGCATGGTGAGGAATTAAGGATCAATTACCACTTGGTACTTTTTATATATTTTTGTTTGCACACGGTTCGTAAGTACTTAGCGCTTCCTATAATTTCAATATATGAATTATAGCACATGTTGATTTGCATACGCTTGAGTTGTGTGTCTCAAACAGCCTTCCTCAACCTTTTCAACGTAGAGGAACCCTTGAAGTAATTTCCCGGTCTCAGGGAACCTCTGCTAAAAAGCCCTGCACCCTATGAATACGTGTTTAGCACGAAACACATCAGGTGGGCTACAGCATCTGGACATCTAGCCACCGCTGATGGCCATCCTGAATTTTTGTGCCTGCCTTAAAGGGGGACCCTGGATGCCTGTGACTGCTTGATGAATCTTGGAATCTTGACATTACGAGTGAGCAGAGTATAAGGTGGAATGCAGCCCGACCAGAATACTGACAACCTAGGTGTTTGACGAGAAAGTAAACTTCTCTCATGCGTATTTAATACGCACTTCTGGTGAGTGCGCATTCCATTTATCTCACAGTTTTCACCTCTGGATTATATACCTTCACCACAGACAAGGTTCCTGCAAGATTTATATGTTATATATCTTGCGATCTGGACATTATAGTTTAGTGCGATCATTTCTCACATTATATACTGTGCCTTCTATAACGGCGTTGCATACTTTTGATACTTCTGCTGCCATTTGCACTCTATTTCCTAACGCTGCACTGTTTTTATTGTTTGTATATTGCTTATAGCGCTGCACCTATATATTGTCTACATTTCTCTGGAAGGTTTATTGGTTGCCTTTTTTTGGTGTTCCAGCTGCTTGTCTCTCACATCATTAACAGTTTTTAAGGGAGCGCTCGCTAGAATATTTATCTCATATAATTTAAATACAACATATATGTACATTAACACGTGTTGATTTGCATGTTTTGATGTTGATTTGTTGGGTAGTGTTAGCATGGTAAGGAATTAAGGATCAATTACCACTTGGCACTTGTTATATATTTTTGTTTGCACACGGTTCGTAAGTACTTAGCGCTTCCTATCATTTCAATATATGAATTATAGCACATGTTGATTTGCATACGCTTGAGTTGTGTGTCTCAAACAGCCTTTCTCAACCTTTTCAACGTAGAGGAACCCTTGAAGTAATTTCCCGGTCTTAGGGAACCTCTGCTAAAAAGCCCTGCACCCTATGAATACGTGCTTAGCACGAAACGCGTCAAGGGGGGTACAGCATCTGGACATCTAGCCACCGTTGGTGGCCATCTCAGGGAACCTCTGCTAAAAATGACTGCATCTGCAACTCATGATGCTTTAGTGTGATGGTCAGTGGGAAAAAATGCTTCTTACACTTGTAGTCATTGGGAAGACTTACTCCCTTACAGAGAACTAAAGAGATCAATGGTGTCAGCGGGAACTTATCTGAGAGGCAGACATTCATTGCTCAAGGGACCCCTAGCAACCTCTGGAGGAACTCTAGTTGAAAAACCCTGGCTAAAGCATCAGCAGTACCTTTTACAGAAATGCCAGACATCAATAATTTGGGTGTTCATGAAAAATCCTTTAACCTCTTCCCGTCCGACCCATGTCGATAAACGGACAGACGGGAGCGCTGCCGATGCAGGTGGATATTTCTAAACGTCCCCCCTCATCCATTGCCTGTGCGCGCTCCCGGGATCACAGATTGCTGTACGAGACCTCTCTGTGAGGTTCCGATTCATGTGATCATTGATTGGCCAATCAGCCTTTATGGGTGTAAAAGCAATCAGTGTAAAAAAAATAAAGAAATCTTCATCACCCCCCAGAAGTAGTACAGTGTCACTACTATAATCATAGTAAATACAGTATAAGCAATAAATACATTCTAAAATTGTATTTACTTAATAACACTTGCAGACAATCGGGGAAGCTATCTTTTGGCAGGTCACAACTGCTGACAAAATTGTTGACAGCTGTTAATTTCTGGTAATGGAGCAGAGAGGAGCAGCAGTGGAAAGGATCTGGACGTAAGAGATGCGCCCCAAAAATGTTTTGGAAGATTTTTAGGAAATATCTCTTGCATTAACTGCTTTAGCTCTCCCCCATAGCAGAAATACAGCTACAGGGAGATAGCTGTGCACAAAATCATGTATATATACAAGATTTTGCATTTCTGGATAGGGGGCATGTGCTGCGGCTGTCAATCACCAGGTCCCGGCCAGTGATTACTCGCCGGTGCCTGGTGATTGCCGAGGATCTCCGACAGGGTGGAGAGTAACCAAAACAGTTCTCCTCCCTGTCAGCTCTGCACAGCACAGCCGTCCAGAGCAGTGTGCTTACAGCGAAGCACAAACACACAGCCCCATAACTTTTTGATCGCCCCAGATGTTAACCCTTTCCTGCCCAGTGCCATTAGTACAGTGTCATTGCTTTTTATTAGCACTGATCACTGTATTGGTGTCACCGGGGATGTCAGTGACATGAAGTCAGTTCCCCCCCCAGTGTCAGAATACCCGCTGCAGTCCCACAGTCCTGCTAAAAGTCTCTGATTTCCGCCATTACTTGTAAAAACTTTACTATTAAACCAATTAATTACACGTATTGGGATTTTTTTTTTAGCAAAGACATGTAGCAAAATACATTTTGGCCTAAATTTATGACGACATTTGATTTTTAATTTTTTTTTTACTGGACATGTTTAATAGCAAAAAGTCAAAAATATAGTTTTTTTTCTAAAAATTTTTTATTTTTTTAATAACGCAAAAAAATAAAAACCGCACAGGCAATCAAATAACCCCAAAAGAAAGCTCAATTCGTTGGAAAAAAAGAATGTAAATTTCATTTGTGTGCAGCGTTGCATGACTGCGCAATTGTCAGTTAAAGTAACGCAGCACCGTAACGGAAAAAATGGCCTGGTCAGGAAGGGGGGTAAATCCTCAGGAGGGCGAGGGGTAAATCCTCATGTTGGTGAAGCTCATTACCAAAATGAGGATTTACCACTTGCCCTCCAAAGGATTTACCCCTCTGTTAGTCACTATCCTAATCGTAATAGCAGTCTCCTGCAATACCAGAGGTATATCCTTCGGCAGTCAACACTTCCAGGAGTGCTGGGTGCCTGTAGCTCCTACTACACATTGTGGCATCCTCCGACCTCTACAGTGATGAGGGATCAGAGGATGGAATCATGGTACATGGTGGTGGGCCCAGGAATCTGATACTCCTGGAAGCATCAAGAATGAGGATTTAGAACAGCCTTTCTCAACCTTCTGAAGGAATTCTTGAAATAATTTTCCGGTCTCAGGGAACCCCTACTAATAATTCTTATAGTTACCCTCACGGGACATTAGCATGCTGGTTAAAGGAAAGACTGTTCCTCACCTTTGGGGTGGTAAATGGGAAAATTTCCACCCTTACAGATAGCTAAAAGGATCCTTGGTGTCAGTGGTAACTTATCTGAGAGGTAGATGAGGCTCAATGCTCAATGAACCACTAGCACCTTCTAGAGGAACCCTTGGGTTCCATGGAATGATGATTCAAAAGGGCTGGTTTATAAGCTGGTAGGGAAGATGATACGAGACATGGGCCACCTACGAGGTGAGTAGAATACCTCTTTTATTGCAGGAGGCAAGCGTTAGTTTTTTATTTTTTTCAATTGACTAACAGGGCCGCTTTAAAAACTGGCCATAAATCTAACCCTTCCTGGCTCTATCCAACGCTGGATTTTTTTATTTTTTTTTACTAGAATTGGCTTTCACTTCAGGCATCAGTTATCCACCCGAAGCTCCATCAGAAGGTAGATAAGGCTCAATGCTCAAGGAACCACTAGCAACCTCTAGAGGAACCCTTTGATTCCATGGAATGATGGTTCAAAAGGGCTGGTTTAGAAGCTGGTAGGGAAGATGATACGAGACATCGGCCATCTAGGAGGTGAGTAGAATACCTCTTTTATTGCAGGAGGCAAGCGTTAGAGTTTGTTTTTTTTTTTCCATTGACTAACAGGGCCGCTTTAAAAACTGGCCATAAATCTAACCCTTCCTGGCTCTATCCAAAGCTAGATTTTTTTTTTTACTAGAATTGGCTTTCACTTCAGGCATCAGTTATCCACCCGAAGCTCCATCTGAAGGTAGATATGGCTCAATGCTCAAGGAACCACTAGCACCCTCTAGAGCAGTGGTTCTCAACCTGTGGGTCGCGACCCCTTTGGGGGTCGAACAACCCTTTCATAGGGGTCGCCTGAGACCATTGGAAAACACATATTTCCAATGTGTAAAGAGCAGCTACTGTGTAGAAAGCAGCTGCTGTGTTGAAAGCAGCTACTCTGTTAAAAGCAGCTACTGTGTTGAAAGCAGCTACTGTGTTGAAAGCAGCAGTATTGGAGGTAAAACGACACTTCATGAATTATAATTACTGAGTAAATAATTTTATGGTTGGGGGTCACCACAACAGGAGGAACTATATTAAAGGGTCGTGGCATTAGCAAGGTTGAGAACGACTGCTCTAGAGGAACCCTTGGATTCCATGGAATGATGGTTCAAAAGGGCTGGTTTAGAAGCTGGTAGGGAAGATGATATGAGACATGGGCCATCTACGAGGTGAGTATAATACCTCTTTTATTGCAGGAGGCAACCGTTAGTTTTTTATTTTTTTTCTCAATTGACTAACAGGACCACTTTAAGACCTGGCCATAAATCTAACCCCTCCTGGCTCTATCCAAAGTTAGATTTATTTATTTATTTTACTAGAATTGGGTTTCACTTCAAGCATCAGTTATCCACCCAAAGCTCCATCAGGAGGTAGATAAGGCTCAATGCTCAAGGAACCACTAGCAACCTCTAGAGGAACCCTTGGATTCCATGAAATGATGATTAAAAAGGGCTGGTTTAGAATCTGGTAGGGAAGATGATACGAGACATGGGCCATCTATGAGGTGAGCAGAATACCTCTTTTATTGCAGGAGGCAAACATTAGACTTTTTTTTCAACAGGACCGCTTTAAAAACTGGCCATAAATCTAACCCTTCCTGGCTCTATCCAAAGTTAGATTTATTTATTTTACTAGAATTGGCTTTCACTTCGGGCATCAGTTATCCACCCGAAGCTCCATCAGGAGGCATTAGCTGAACACAGCCCGATTTGTGACAGCGATAGGATTTCAAACAAGAAGTTAATTCTGGATTGTTTGGCCAGTGTTAAAGTTTGAGCTGGAGTCAGTAGCAAAGCTGTCATTTAGATTTATCTTCCCAATAAGCCATCAACTTCATTGTAACGGAAAAATGCCTTCATTGCACCTTTGGGAGAACACAAGAAATTAATCTAAACATCAAATTAATTATGGTTTGCAAATGAGAAATTGCCTGCACACCTAGCATGTTTTGTAAAAATCTTCCCTCGTGGCTAATTGCATCGACTGTTGCCTGCAATTTTTTGGGGGAGGAAGGGGGTGGTATTCGAGCTGTAGATTAATCATTCGGCTTTGGGTTCAAATGGTGACCTGAAGTCACGCCTCTGGTCTTCCTGGCTTACCGGGATCTTTTTTATCTCTGAAAATTTCCCTTTGTTAGCTGCCTGGTTTTCTAGTCTACCTAGACAGACTGATCCAGTGTGTTGCCTTTAAAGTAGATGTAAACCCAATCACTAAATTATCATGAAAGCTGAAATATTATTTGTAATTACAAATAATGTAATAATGTACTTTCAATATTAGTTTTTTAGTGTTTGTAAAGCCCAACTCTGGGGAAAAAAAAAAGTTCAATTATCTGTTTAGTAAAAAAAAAACCCCAAATTAGTTTATAACCAAAAATTATAATTTTTCTAAATTGTTATATTATTATTTATGTTTTTTTTTTTTTTACGTACTGTCACCCTAGCAGTACAGTGTACCATAGTTACACTGTACTACTTGTGGGGGGTGATGAAGATTTTTTTTTTTTTTTTTCCACTGATTGCTTTTACACCCATAAAGGGAAAATTTGTACTTTCAATATTAGTTTTATTTTACGCTTGTAAAGCCTAACTCTGGGCAAAAAAAAAAATGTTTCCCATGCAGTGGAGCTGTGACCGCACTGAACAGATCAACTGTCTAGGGGTGAGCTGAAGGCATTTACTCACTCAATCCTTCAATCCTTCGGAAAATGGAGCTCCCCTACGGTCCAGCGGTGGACTGTTCCTGGTCTATGGAGCCTGCTCTAGGTGTCATGATGTCAGAAACAGTCCACTATTCAAGACTGCTGGAGCGAGGGGGTGCCAGACTGGTTTTGTGCTGGAAGGATCAGCAGTTTAGGTACATTTATTTCCGCTCTCCTGCAGTTGAGCGACACTTTTCTTTTAACCTGGAGTTCCTGCCATGAGGGTCCTTTTCAGGAACTTCCTGTTTTAGGATGACAACGCTCTGTCTCCCAAATGTCCTTCCTCATTGTTACCCTTCCACATGGTTTCCAGTGGAGACTACAAGTGGCCATTTCAACACACATAACACAGGCATAGCCCACTGTTGTCATCATCAGTAAACCCTCCCTGATATATATATAGTTTTATCTGTCTCTATCTGTTTATCTGTATGTATATATATATATATATATATATATACACACACACATACATATATATATATATATATATATATATATATATATATATATATACATACATACATACATGTATGTGTATGTGTATATATATATATATATATATATATATATATATATATATATATATAAACACACACACACACATACATACATGTATGTATGTATATATATATATACACACATGCATACACATATATATATATATATATATATATATATATATATATATATATAACAGATAGAGACAGATAAAAACTTTGTTTTGGTGGTATTTATTCACCACTGGGATTTTTTTTTGCTATATAAATGAAAAAGTCCAAACATTTTGAAAAAAAGTGTTTTACTTATAAAATGTTGCAAATAAATAATCTTTCTTCATAAATCTTTGACAAAATGTAGTCAATTATCTTTTTAGTAAAAATAAAATAACCCAATTAGTTTATAACCAAAAATTATAATTTTTCTAAATTTTTTTAAATTTCTATTTTGTTTGTTTATATTATTATTTATGGGTTTTTTCTTTCTTTTTTTTAACATACTGTCACCCTAGCAGTACAGTGTCACCATAGTGACACTGTACTACTTGTGGGTGTTGATGAAGGTTTTTTTTTTTTACACTGATTGCTTTTACATCCATAAAGGCAAAATTTTCCCTTTGTTAGCTGCATTCTTGCAGCCATTGAGAAATACTGTGTGAGCTGTGATTGGTCACAGCTTGTCACATGGTACAAGGCTGTTGTGAATAGCCCTGTACCATGTGATCTCTGTGATCATTCACAGATTTCACACGTAGTAAGCAATGATGTCAGAAGTGACATCTTGCTTACTACTCTTCATGTGATCACTGATTGGCCAATCAGTGATCACATGATTGGACCTCACACAGAGGTTCCATACAATGATCAATGTTCCTTCGGACACAGTGAGCAACGGATCGTGGTGCTGCGCGCTCCCAGGGAGCACGCACAAGCAGGGAGCGGGGAGGACATTTATAAATGGCCACCCAACCCTTCACTGCTACAGTCTGGCTGTTTATATACATGGGCCGGACGGGAAGTGATTAATGTCATAATCAGATCAAAGATCACACCTTTGATCTACCCAGGGGCAGACTGACCATTTGGAAACTCGGGCACTGCCCGAGGGCCCGGGGTCAGTAGGGCGCCCCATGAGAAGCCCCTGGTACCTTTTTCATAGGCTTTTTTGAGTTTGGGCAAGGACATAGGGGCCCCATGATCCCCTATTGCCCGGGGGCCCCATGAGTTGTCAGTCCGCCCCTGGATCTACCTATGAAATAGTAAATACAATAAAAACAATAAATACTGGACATTCCCATATGGAAGAGAAATATATTTCCAATATATTTAGAAAAATAAATTATACATGCAACATATATTTACAATATATTGGCCTACATGCATATATTTTAACATGTATTCCAAAAATGTCAATTAAAATATATTTTCCAAAGGCATATATTTAAAAATATATTTTTTAAAATATATTTTCAAGATATTTTTGAACATCTAAAAAAATGCATTTAAACATAGATTTTTAAATATAGAATTGTAAATGCATTCCAAATTACACTTTGAAATATATTTAAGCATGTGATCTGAATATATTTTTAATAATATATTAACAAATATATTGATATATATTTTTCAAATATATTAAATTGTAGTATTTAAAATATGGGTCAATATATTTGGGAAGAATATATGAAAAATTTATATTTAAAATTTATTTAAAATATATTTTTCTTCCATGTGGGTGGTTACTCTGTATTTTCTTAACCGCTTACGCGCCGTCCTATAGCAGATATACTGCCACAAGGCACCACGGGTGTGCAAAATCACACATATATATATGTGATTTTGCAGTCCCGGGTAGGAGGAAACGCTATAACTTTCACATAAACCAATTAATTTACACATCTTGGGATTTTTTATTTAGCAAAGACATGGAGCCGAATACATTTCGGTCTAAATTTATGACGAAATTTGATTTTTAAAATTTTTTTACTGAACAGGTTTAATAGCAAGAAGTCAAAAATATTGTTTTTTTTTTTTTCAAAATTGTTGGTCTTTTTTTGTTTATAGCGAAAAAAAATAAAAACCCGCAGAGGCGATCAAATACCACCGAAACACCGAAAGATAGCTCTATTTGTGGGAAAAAAGGACGTAATATTCATTTGGGTGCAGCGTTGCATGACCGTGCAATTGTCAGTTATAGTAACTCAGACCCGTATGACAAAAAATGGCCTGGTCAGGAGGTGGGGGGGGGGGGGGGGATGTAAATCTAAGCCTTGATAAGAATCCATTTTAATAAGAAATGTCAGTAATGAACAAGAAGAGGCTGCAAAGAAGCTGCAGGAAATCAGCAGCTCTAAGATGTAACAGAAGATGAAAAAAATGAGAAACAAATGGCAGTTGTTTATCATACACGGTACTTTAGCAAACTACATGTCATCTAGTTAGTGTTTCCATCTACTAGTCCAGGGTCTATGTATCAGTCCTTCTAGTATCGGCATTGCCCGGGTCTATTAGTCATCTGGTCCTTCTAATTCCAGACTGTGTCTGAGCAATAAATGCTGAGGGCAAGACTTATGGTCCAGCTTGTTTTAATTCACATTTAAGTGCAAACTACTAATTGCATTATCGGGCTTTGGAAAAAAAAAAAAAAAGAAAAAAAAGAAAAAGAAAAAAGAAAAAGCAAGATCAATTTTTCTGGATGCAGCGGAAATGATCTTTTTTTACCTGTTTATTTTATACTCTGGGGGGAAAAAATGAGAAGAAAAAAACGGCACCACGAAATGATTCCGAATATGAAAGATTGTAGCGAAGAAAACAAAAATGATGAGGATAATTTGGATCGGTCTTGTTTGAAGTGTTTTATTAAAACTGTATCAATGCCCCATGAGGGTGAGTAATGAGAAGTGTGAAGACCGATTTTCGAAATTTAAAGGAGAAACCCACATGGAAGAAAAGTATTATTTGAAATATATTTTAAAAATATTCCTCCCAAATATATTGCCATATATTTGAAATGCTACAATTTTGGCCGTATTCAATATATTTAAAAATATGTTTCAATAAATATATATATATCTCATATATGTGATATATATATATTATATATATATATCTCATATATATATATATATATATATCTCATATATATATATATATATATATATATATATATATATATATATATCCTAGATTGTAAGCTCGAAAGAGCAGGGCCCTCGAACCCCTCGTGTAGTGTATTGTTACTGTGTTGTCTCATGTTATGTCCCCCTTGCTACTGTACAGCGCTGAGCATACCCTTTGGTGCTATATAAATACTGTATAATAATAATAATAATATATATATATCATACATATATATATATATATATATATATATACACACTGCATGTTGAAATGCATTTTTATTACAAAATATACAAAACATATTTTTAAAAATACATTTCAAATATACTGTATGTCTTTAAAAATACAAATCTACATTTTTATATGTAAAAAATATATGTTAAAATGACTTTTTTAAACATTAAAAAAAAATCTGAAGAATATATTTAAAAAAAATATATATTTTTAAAATTATATTTTTTTAAAATATATTCTTCAGATTTTTTTATCGTATAAAAAAGTCATTTTAACATGTATTTTTACATATATTTGTAAATGCATAACAAAAAAGGTAGATTTGTATTTTTAAAGAAATACAGTATATTTGAAATTTATTTTTAAAATATTTTTCATATACCTGTATTTTGTAATGAAAATGCATTTCAACATATATATATATAATTTTTTTTTTTTTAAATATATTTTTAAATATATTGAATATGGGCACAATTGTAGCATTTCAAATATATGGCAATATATTTGGGAAGAATATTTTTAAAATATATTTCAAATATATTTTTCTTCCATGTGGGAACAGCTAAATATATAGATATAATGCGAATATTGGCTGTTTTACCTGCCAAAAATATGTAATTGTGTCCATCCAGCCCTGAGATTGACACCTCTCTGCCACAAAGCTGTGTATAGTCAAGTTAAAAACGTGAGTTTTTCAGCTTTTTTTAACATCTTTGCATTAGCTTTTAGTAGCGTTTTTACGCGTTTAGCAGCGTTTTGTTGCGTTTTTCAGTATTTGCCTCTTTTAGCATTTTTTTCTTTTATATATATATATATATATATATATATATATATATATATATATATATATATACTGCATGTTGAAATGCAATTTTTTTATATATTACATAATACATGAAAAAATTTTTTTTTAAATGTTTTTTAAATATATTCTTCAGATTTTTTTAACATTTAAAAAAGTAATTTTAACACATTTTTACATATATCTGTAAATGCATTCCAAAAATGTAGATTTTATATTTTTAAAGGCATACAGTATATTTGAAAAGTATTTTTAAAAATATTTGTCATATATTATCTAATAAAAAAGCATTTCAACATATAATATAGACAGACAGACAGACACATTTGAAATATATATTTTCCAAGTCACTGACTGGTAGGTTGTAACTGAACTCCAGGCAACTTGTAAAAAATGATAGCTCCTAAAGGCTTGACCCAAATTTACCCCCAAGCTTTCCTCCCCCCCTCTAGATTTTATCCCCACATCATTTTCTTTTACCTTGTTCCTGTAGTGAAAAACAGCTATTCTTCCTCCCTTTAATGGCATCACCAGGCTCGGAATATTCTTGCAGGGGCAGCTGCTAGAAGGTCAGCTCCTATTATGGTAGACATACCCCCAGAACTACATCTCCCAAGAGACTCTTCCCTATACATAGTGTGGCAGTTTTTTTTCTGGCAAAGAAATGAATGTACATGTGAAGATGTGTGGGGGATAGGTGGAGTTTTGTAGTCCAGCAAGCAGTGGCAACAATGCTGCTTGGGAGTATAGTGCAACAAAGGCACTGCCCAGTCATTGAAACGCCTCCAGAACTACATCTCCCATGTGTCTATTCCCTTCACACAGTCTAGCAGCCTTATATTGCTGGGAAAGAAGCAGGGGTGGACTGACAACTCATGGGGCCACCGGGCAATAGGGGATCATACGGCCCCTGTGTCCTTGCCCAAACTCAATAAAGTCTATGAAAAAGGTACCAGGGGCATCTCATGGGGCCCCCTACTGACCCCGGGTCCTCGGGCAGTGCCCGAGTTTCCAAATGGTCAGTCCGCCCCTGGAAAGAAGTCATTGTATGCATTTGAAGAGGAGCGGGGAATAGGCAGAATTTTGTAGTCCAGAAAGCAATGCTGACAAGTCTGCTTGGGATATCAGCGTAATAAACACACCATGTTGTTAGTCTACATAGGAAACTAGGAGCTCCCTGGATTTCTGGCAGATCAGCAGCTATTTTTCTGTCATTTTCTGTATTTTTCAGCATTTTTGAGAGATAAAACATAGTGAAATGTACATGTATTGCAGAGATATTCAGACTATATATTTTTATATTATACAGACACTTTAAATATTATCATTTATTAATATAATAAAATAATATTTAATAAAAAAAAATAAAAAAAAATAAAAGGGGACGGGCAAAAACTGTTTTGCAGAGGGGCCCTTTACAGACTATATGTCCGCCACTGACTCTAAAGGAACATTTGTAATAAAAATAATGACTAAAAATTATTAATTAAAAATCATCATCAATATTGCTGTAAAATAATAAGTCAATGTATAAAGGTGAAGGTGGACTTTTGTAGTCCAGAAAGCAGTGCTGACAACGCCGCTTGGGATATCAGCACAACAAATGCACCATGTCGTTAGTCTAAATAGGAAACTAGGAGCTCCTTGGATTTCTGGCAGATCAGCAGCTCTTTTCTGTCATTTTCTGTATTTTTCAGCATTTTTCAGCATTTTTAAGAGATAAAACATGGTGAAATCTACATGTATTGCGGAGATCATCAGACTATATATTTTTTTATTATACAGACACTTTAAATATTATAATTTTTTTAATATAATAAAATTATATTTAATTAAAAAAATAAAAATAAAAAACAAAAACTGTTTGCAAACTATGTCCGCCATTGACTCTAAAGGAACACTTTTAATAAAAAATAAAGACCAAAAATCATTAATTAAAAATCATCATCCAATATTGCTTTAAAATAATAACACGTCATTTCAATATTCTTACAATAAAAACATTATATATATATATTTAAATATTAAAAATCTATCCTTGCAGCAACCAACCGGCCACATCCGTGAAAATAACACACCCTTAGCAATTCTCCTGTTCGTTCCTAATAACCAAAAATATTTCAGACCAATCAAAATCACTTGATGGTAACAGTTTTCAAAAAAAACAATCAAAGGATTAACCAGCTACTCCTGCATGGGTACAAACATCTTCCAACGTTAAACAGTTCTAAACTCCATTGACCGGATTATACAAACATCCCCGTAGAATGCAGAAAAAATACTTTTTTTAAAAAAAATATATATATATATTTATATCTTTGGTGCTGCAATAAGGATGTTCTTCGAAATACACAAATGGAAACACGGTCCACTAAAACTCCACACACCACACCACATCACATAGGTCCACGGTGCACTGCAGTATATATAGGTTTACGCCACGTCACCACATCACCACAGCACACCAGTAGAAAAAAACACCAACAGCTGCCCCAACACCAAGAACCCCACACCTCCCCGAAAATTCTTCAAAGCGACCAATATTTGTAGAGGTCTTCCATAGCCCGGAAGACCCGTGTTGTCTAGGACCTGCTTGATTTTCTGGATTAAGGTTTCAAAACTATATTTAATGTCAGTGCTCTTTTCAATCTGCTTGCTTAAAAACAAAAAAATAAATAAATAAAAAAATTAATTAATAAATAAAAAAAACACGGAGTTATGGTAACATCAATGATGACTTTGGGAGGAAAAGGGTAGAGTTTTTATACCACCGTAAGAAATGATTGGATAGGACAAGGAGCAAAAATGTTTGGTATTAAAGGGTTAGTCCTCCTAGAAGTGATATTACAGTTATAATTGGTGAGGTGAACCACATGCTGATTTCTTAAAACATTTGGGGATTCCAGCAGCAAGATACCTGCCTAATGTCAACAGTTGGATGCTCCTGCTCATCTTCCGGTATTTCCAATCCTCTTTTTACATTCACAATACCATAAAATAATTTAAAAACTGACAGGATTGGTGGGAATCCTTCATAATGGCCATAGCACGTGTGTAGACCCAGGAACTCAACACAGCGATGGTGGGAACCCTTCATAATGGCCATATCAGGTGTGTAGACCCTGGAACTCAACACAGCAATGGTGGGAACCCTTCATAATGGCCATATCAGGTGTGTAGACCATGGAACTCAACACAGCAATGGTGGGGACCCTTCATAATGGCCATAGCAGGTGTGTAGATCAGGGAACTCAACACAGCATTGGTGGGAACCCTTCATAAAGGCCATAGCACGTGTGTAGACCCAGGAACTCAACACAGCGATGGTGGGAACCCTTCATAATGGCCATATCAGGTGTGTAGACCCTGGAACTCAACACAGCAATGGTGGGAACCCTTCATAATGGCCATATCAGGTGTGTAGACCATGGAACTCAACACAGCAATGGTGGGGACCCTTCATAATGGCCATAGCAGGTGTGTAGATCAGGGAACTCAACACAGCATTGGTGGGAACCCTTCATAAAGGCCATAGCAGGTGTGTAGACCCAGAAACTCAACACAGCCATGGTGGGGACCCTTCATAATGGCCATAGCAGGTGTGAAGACCCAGGAACTCAGCACCGCAATGGTGGGAACCCTTCATAATGGCCATAGCAGGTGTGTAGACCAGGGAGCTCAACACAGCAATGGTGGGAACCCTTCATAATGGCCATATCAGGTGTGTAGACCATGGAACTCAACACAGCAATGGTGGGGACCCTTCATAATGGCCATAGCAGGTGTGTAGACCAGGGAACTCAACACAGCATTGGTGGGAACCTTTCATAAAGGCCATAGCAGGTGTGTAGGCCCAGGAACTCAGCACCGCAATGGTGGGAACCCTTCATAATGGCCATAGCAGGTGTATAGACACAGAAACTAAACACAGGATTGGTAGGGACCCTTCATAATGGCCATAGCAGGTGTGTAGACCCAGGGAACTCAACACAGCAATGGTGGGAACCTATCATAATGGCCATAGCAGGTGTTTAGACCCAGAAATTCAACACAGCAATGGTGGGAACCCTTCATAATGGCCATAGCAGGTGTGTAGACCCAGAGACTCAACACAGCAATGGTGGGGACCCTTCATAATGGCCATAGCAGGTGTGTACACCCAGGAACTGAACACAAAGATAGTCAGAACCTTTCCTAATGGGCACAGCAGTTGTGCTGATGCAGGAACTTAACACAAGAATGATAGGAACCCCTCATCATGGTTAGAACAGGTGTGCAGACCCAGAAACTCAGTTCAGGGATGGATGGAATCCCTCGTAATAGGCACAGCAAGTGCACAGACCCAGCAACTCAGTGCAAGGATGATGAGAACCTCTCATAAAGGACACAGCAGGCATGTTAACCCAGGACCCCAACACAAAGATAATAAGAACCCCTCATACTGGTCAGAGCAGGCATGTAGACCCAGGAACTCAGAGCAGGGATGGTGGTAACACCTCATACTGGGCATAGCAGGTGTGCAGACGCAGGAACTCAGTGCAAGGATAGTGAGAACCTCTCATAAAGGACACAGCAGGCATGTTGACCCAGGACCCCAACACAAGGATGATAAGAACCCCTCATAATGGTCAGAGCAGGTATGTAGACCCAGGAACTCAGTGTAGAGATGGTGGTAACGCCTCATACTGGACATAGCAGGTGTGCAGACCCAGGAACCTCATTCGGAGCTCTCAGCAGCAAAGTCCCTGATTGTCTGGAGGTTTAAACTTCCACTATCTACCAAACACTGAAATATCCATTTTGTGTGGACTGACCCTCAAAAGTGATACAGATTTTTGACACAGCCAAAAAAAATGGTTTCACTTCCAAACATTCTTTCATCAATAGCAAGCACAGTACAAAACTCTTCTGGATGAGGCAGAGAAAAGTGCAGTAACCAGAGAATTCCTCATTCAGTGACATGAATTTAGTAAACATACACCTGATTGGCTGCTAACGATTGAGTAACAGCACTGATCAACATACATTGTTTCCTCGTTCCTTACAAACACCAGACACATTCATTAAAATCAATGTTTAAAACTACAATGTTATAAATAAAAACTGCTCATAAAACTTGACAT
>NW_028318224.1:387500-420000 GCF_062004578.1 Staurois parvus
GGAGGTATTTTCCAACAAAGTTTTACCCCTTACCCTCCAGAGGATTTACCCCCCTTCCTGACCAGGTAATTTTTTGTGATACAGCGCTGATGTACTTTGTCTGACAATTACGCGGTTGTGCAACGCACTTTTGCCCGGGGGCCCCATGACTTGTCAGTCCGCCCCTGGTAACAACAGGTCTCAAAATGTAACAAGCTTCTCACTCTGCTTAGTAAAGAGAAGCCAGAGCGCACCAAGCAAACAAAACCGCGGCGGAACGAGGACCGCGCCATTGCTCAGGAAGAAGCCGCGAATGGGAACGGGGAGACCCGTCCGTTTTACTCAGGAAAGCCGTCAGAAGCCGTTATCAGATTTTAATTTGTGTTGGAAAACCCCCCCGGAGACGAGTGAAATATCGGAACAAGAAGCTATTGCAGTTTTTCTACAAAAGGGAAGAAAAAAAATAATTAGTTCCATATTTATACATTATAATCTTTTTTTTTACCAGAATGCAACGGCAATATTCAAAGCACAAGAAGAATTTTATTTACCAAAACAGATCAGAGTCTGGGTTGCGCCCAACGGAATTGAGTCGTAACTTTTAACATAAAATTCACTTTAAACAAACAAACAAACAAACAAACAAAAAGCAGCGTCGGCCTATTGAATATGTAATACAAATGCATAACAAAGGAGTCTTCATATGGGCAAGAAGTTTTTCATTCCCAAAGATTTCATTCTTTCATGAGGTCCTGACCAGTCGTTCCCTCTGGAAATGGCGGCCGGGTCGTCTCAGATTTATTTTGCGCAATTCCATATGAGTATTAAAGGTAGAATGACTTATCTTTTTAATACACGTAAAAATAATCATAGTAATAATATATATATATTTCTCGAGAAAAGTGGGCTGTGCTCTGCCCAAAGGTTGACATTGATTAACCGCTTCCCAACCGCCCTATAGCGGAAATACTGCTACAGGGCGGCAGGGCTGCGTAGAATCACATGTGCGTGTATATACGCGTTTTTCTGTTTCACCCGTTGGCGGCCTCAGCTGTCGATCACCAGGTCCCGGCCGTGATTCCACGCTGAGTATCACTGACGGGGAAGAGACCTGTATGTAAACAATACAGATCTCTCCCCTGTCAGCACCTGCACGCTGCTTTGTATGGCTCTGCATAGCAGAGCCATACAAAGCAGCGTGCTTACCTAGTAAAGCTCACACAGCACACAGTTTCATTGACGGGGGAGAGACCTGTATGTAAACAATACAGATCTCTCCCCTGTCAGCTCTTGCACACTGCTTTGTATGGCTCTGCATAGCAGAGCCATACAAAGCAGCGTGCTTATCTAGTAAAGCTCACACAGCACACAGTTAACCCTTTGATCGCCCCAGATGTTAACCCCTTCCTAGCACTGATCACTGTATTGGTGTCACTGGGGATGTCAGTGACAGTTAGGCAGTCCCCCCCAGTGTCAGAATGCCCACCGCAGTCCCGCTATAAGTCGCTGGTCGCCGCCATTACTAGTATAAAATTTTTTTATTTTGATTAGGTATTTGTATGTCAATAATAGTATTTAATGACAATAAAATACCCTTTTATTATATGAAACAGTTTAAATTGAAAAATTTAATAAAATATTTATAACAAAAAAAAATAAAAAAATTCAGTATACATAAACAGCCATTTTTAGACGCTATAGCTTTCCCGTAAAGCTATTAATTTACACGTACTGGGATTTTATTTTTAGCAAAGACACGTTTTTGCCTAAATTTATTACGAACTTTGATTTTTAACATTTTTTTACTGGACATGTTTAATAGCAAAAAGTCCAAAATATTGTTTTTTTCTCAAAATTGGCGGTCTTTTTTCGTTTATACATTTTGGCTTGAATTTATTACGGAATTTGATTTTTAAAATTTTTTTACTGGACATGTTTAATAGCAAAAAGTCAAAAATATTGTTTTTTTTCTCAAAATTGTCGGTCTTTTTTCGTTTATACATTTTGGCCTGAATTTATTACAAAATGTTATTTGTAAACATTTTTTACTGGACATGTTTAATAGCAAAAAGTCAAAAATATAGTTTTTTGTCTCAAAATTGTCTTTTTTCGTTTATATATTTTGGCCTACATTTTTTATGAAATTAGATTTTTTTTATTTTTTTTTACTGGACATGTTTAATAGCAAAAAGTCCAAAATATTGTTTTTTTTCTCAAAATTGTCGGTCTTTTCTCTTTTATACATTTTGGCCTGAATTTATTACGGAATTTGATTTTTAAAATTTTTTTACTGGACATGTTTAATAGCAAAAAGTCAAAAATATTGTTTTTTTTCTCAAAATTGTCGGTCTTTTTTCGTTTATACATTTTGGCCTGAATTTATTACAAAATTTTATTTGTAAACATTTTTTACTGGACATGTTTAATAGAAAAAAGTCCAAAATATAGTTTTTTTTCTCAAAATTGTCTTTTTTCGTTTATACATTTTGGCCTACATTTAATACGAAATTTGATTTTTTAATTTTTTTTTTACTGGACATGTTTAATAGAAAAAAGTCCTAAATATTGTTATTTTCTCAAAATTGTCGGTCTTTTTTCGCTTATACATTTTGGCCTGAATTTATTACGAAATTTTATTTGTAACAATTTTTTACTGGACATGTTTAATAGAAAAAAGTAAAAAATATAGTTTTTTTCTCAAATTGTCGGTCTTTTTTCGCTTATACATTTTGGCCTGAAGTTATTACGAAATTTTATTTTTTTATTTTTTTTACTGGACATGTTTAATAGCAAAAAAGTCCAAAATATAGTTTTTTTCTCAAAATTGGCGGTCTTTTTTCGCTTATACATTTTGGCCTGAATTTATTACGAAATTTTATTTGTAAAAATTTTTTACTGGACATGTTTAATAGCAAAAAGTCAAAAATATACAGTCATGGCCGAAATTGTTGGCACCCTTGATATTTCTCCAGGAAATCATGTATTTCTCACGAAACGTATTGCATTAACACATGTTTTGCTATACACATGTTTATTCCCTTTGTGTGTATTGGGACAAAACAAAAAAAGGGAGGAAAGAAAGCAAATTCGACATAATGTCACACAAACCTCCAAAAATGGGCTGGACAAAAGTATTGGCACCCTTTCACAACTGCGGATAAATAAGAATGTTACAAGCATGTGATGCTCCTGTAAACTCACCTGGGGCAAGTAACAGGTGTGGGCAATATAGAAATCACACCTGAAAGCAGATAAAAAGGAGAGACGTTCACTTAACCTTTGCATTGTGTGTCTGTCTGTGCCACACTAAGCATGGACAACAGAAAGAGGAGACGAGAACTGTCTGAGGACCTGAGAACCAAAATTGTGGCAAAATATCAACAATCTCAAGGTTACAAGTCCATCTCCAGAGAACTAGATTTGCCTTTGTCCACAGTGCGCAACATTATCAAGAAGTTTGCAACCCATGGCACTGTAGCTAATCTCCCTGGTCGTGGACGGATGAGGAAAATTGATGAAAGATTGCAACGCAGAATAGTCCGGATGGTGGATAAGCAGCCCCAAACATGTTCCAAAGACATTCAAGCTGTCCTGCAGGCTCAGGGAGCATCAGTGTCAGCGCGAACTATCCGTCGACATTTAAATGAAATGAAACGCTATGGCAGGAGACCCAGGAGGACCCCACTGCTGACACAGAGACATAAAAAAGCAAGACTACAGTTTGCCAAAATGTACTTGAGTAAGCCAAAAGCCTTCTGGGAAAACGTCTTGTGGACAGATGAGACCAAGATAGAGCTTTTCGGTAAAGCACATCATTCTACTGTTTACCGAAAACGGAATGAGGCCTACAAAGAACAAAACACAGTACCTACGGTAAAATATGGTGGAGGTTCAATGATGTTTTGGGGTTGTTTTGCTGCCTCTGGCACTGGGTGCCTTGACTGTGTGCAAGGCATCATGAAATCTGAGGATTACCAAAGGATTTTGGGTCGCACTGTAGGGCCCAGTGTCAGAAAGCTGGGTTTGCGTCCAAGATCCTGGGTCTTCCAGCAGGACAATGACCCCAAACATACGTCAAAAAGCACTCAGAAATGGATGGCAAAGAAGCGCTGGAGAGTTCTGAAGTGGCCAGCAATGAGCCCAGATCTAAATCCCATTGAACACCTGTGGAGAGATCTTAAAATTGCTGTTGGGAAAAGGTGTCCTTCCAATAAGAGAGACCTGGAGCTGTTTGCAAAGGAAGAGTGGTCCAAAATTCCGGGTGAGAGGTGTCAGAAGCTTATTGATGGTTATAGGAAGCGACTGATTTCAGTTATGTTTTCCAAAGGGTGTGCAACCAAATATTAAGTTAAGGGTGCCAATACTTTTGTCCAGCCCATTTTTGGGGTTTTGTGTGACATTATGTCATATTTGCTTTTCTGCCTCTGTTTTATATTTGTTCCAATACATACAAAGGGAATAAACATGTGTATAGCAAAACATGTGTTAATGCAATACCTTTTTTGTGTGAAATACTTGATTTTCAGGAAAAATATCAAGGGTGCCAACAATTTCGGCCATGACTGTATATTTTTTTTTCTCAAAATTGTCTTTTTTCATTTATACAATTTGGCCTACATTTATTACGAAATTTGATTTTTTAATTTTTTTTTACTGGACATGTTTAATAGAAATAAGTCCAAAATATTGTTTTTTTTTCTCAAAATTGTCGGTCTTTTTTCATTTATACATTTTGGCCTAAATTTATTACGAAATTTGATTTTTAACATTTTTTTACTGGACATGTTTAATAGCAAAAAGTCCAAAATATTGTTTTTTTCTCAAAATTGGCGGTCTTTTTTCGTTTATACATTTTGGCTTGAATTTATTACGAAATTTTATTTGTAAAAATTTTTCACTGGACATGTTTAATAGCAAAAAGTCAAAAATATAGTTTTTTTTTCTCAAAATTGTCTTTTTTCGTTTATACATTTTGGCCTGAATTTATTACGAAATTTGATTTTTTTTATTTTTTTTTACTGGACATGTTTAATAGCAAAAAGTCCAAAATATTGTTTTTTTTCTCAAAATTGTCGGTCTTTTCTCTTTTATACATTTTGGCCTGAATTTATTACGGAATTTGATTTTTAAAATTTTTTTACTGGACATGTTTAATAGCAAAAAGTCAAAAATATTGTTTTTTTTTCTCAAAATTGTCGGTCTTTTTTCGTTTATACATTTTGGCCTGAATTTATTACAAAATTTTATTTGTAAACATTTTTTACTGGACATGTTTAATAGAAAAAAGTCCAAAATATAGTTTTTTTTCTCAAAATTGTCTTTTTTCGTTTATACATTTTGGCCTACATTTAATACGAAATTTGATTTTTTAATTTTTTTTTTACTGGACATGTTTAATAGAAAAAAGTCCTAAATATTGTTTTTTTCTCAAAATTGTCGGTCTTTTTTCGCTTATACATTTTGGCCTGAATTTATTACGAAATTTTATTTGTAACAATTTTTTACTGGACATGTTTAATAGAAAAAAGTAAAAAATATAGTTTTTTTCTCAAATTGTCGGTCTTTTTTCGCTTATACATTTTGGCCTGAAGTTATTACGAAATTTCATTTTTTTATTTTTTTTACTGGACATGTTTAATAGCAAAAAAGTCCAAAATATAGTTTTTTTCTCAAAATTGGCGGTCTTTTTTCGCTTATACATTTTGGCCTGAATTTATTACGAAATTTTATTTGTAAAAATTTTTTACTGGACATGTTTAATAGCAAAAAGTCAAAAATATATATTTTTTTTTCTCAAAATTGTCTTTTTTCATTTATACAATTTGGCCTACATTTATTACGAAATTAGATTTTTTAATTTTTTTTTACTGGACATGTTTAATAGAAATAAGTCCAAAATATTGTTTTTTTTTCTCAAAATTGTCGGTCTTTTTTCATTTATACATTTTGGCCTAAATTTATTACGAAATTTGATTTTTAACATTTTTTTACTGGACATGTTTAATAGCAAAAAGTCCAAAATATTGTTTTTTTCTCAAAATTGGCGGTCTTTTTTCGTTTATACATTTTGGCTTGAATTTATTACGAAATTTTATTTGTAAAAATTTTTCACTGGACATGTTTAATAGCAAAAAGTCAAAAATATAGTTTTTTTTTCTCAAAATTGTCTTTTTTCGTTTATACATTTTGGCCTGAATTTATTACGAAATTTGATTTTTTTTATTTTTTTTTACTGGACATGTTTAATAGCAAAAAGTCCAAAATATTGTTTTTTTTCTCAAAATTGTCGGTCTTTTCTCTTTTATACATTTTGGCCTGAATTTATTACGGAATTTGATTTTTAAAATTTTTTTACTGGACATGTTTAATAGCAAAAAGTCAAAAATATTGTTTTTTTTTCTCAAAATTGTCGGTCTTTTTTCGTTTATACATTTTGGCCTGAATTTATTACAAAATTTTATTTGTAAACATTTTTTACTGGACATGTTTAATAGAAAAAAGTCCAAAATATAGTTTTTTTTCTCAAAATTGTCTTTTTTCGTTTATACATTTTGGCCTACATTTAATACGAAATTTGATTTTTTAATTTTTTTTTTACTGGACATGTTTAATAGAAAAAAGTCCTAAATATTGTTTTTTTCTCAAAATTGTCGGTCTTTTTTCGCTTATACATTTTGGCCTGAATTTATTACGAAATTTTTTTTGTAACAATTTTTTACTGGACATGTTTAATAGAAAAAAGTAAAAAATATAGTTTTTTTCTCAAATTGTCGGTCTTTTTTCGCTTATACATTTTGGCCTGAAGTTATTACGAAATTTCATTTTTTTATTTTTTTTACTGGACATGTTTAATAGCAAAAAAGTCCAAAATATAGTTTTTTTCTCAAAATTGGCGGTCTTTTTTCGCTTATACATTTTGGCCTGAATTTATTACGAAATTTTATTTGTAAAAATTTTTTACTGGACATGTTTAATAGCAAAAAGTCAAAAATATATATATTTTTTTCTCAAAATTGTCTTTTTTCATTTATACAATTTGGCCTACATTTATTACGAAATTTGATTTTTTAATTTTTTTTTACTGGACATGTTTAATAGAAATAAGTCCAAAATATTGTTTTTTTTTCTCAAAATTGTCGGTCTTTTTTCGTTTATACATTTTGGCCTAAATTTATTACGAAATTTGATTTTTATCATTTTTTTACTGGACATGTTTAATAGCAAAAAGTCCAAAATATTGTTTTTTTCTCAAAATTGTCGGTCTTTTTTCGTTTATACATTTTGGCCTGAATTTATTACGAAATTTGATTCTTACAATTTTTTTTACTGGACATGTTTAATAGCAAAAAGTCAAAAATATTGTTTTTTTTCTCTATAGAGCGCAAAAAAAACAAAACGCACAGGCGATCAAATACCAGCGGAATAAATCTACATTTGTGAGAAAAAAAGTATGTACATTTCATTTGGGTGCAGCGTTGCACAACCGCGTAATTGTCAGACAAAGTACATCAGCGTCGTATCACAAAAAAATACCTGGTCAGGAAGGGGGGTAAATCCTCTGGAGGGCAAGTGGTAAAACTTTGTTGGAAAACACCTCCTGCTGTAAGTCCTGTTGAGTACATTTACTGCCTGCTGCATATACACTCACCGGCCACCAGGGACGGACTGACAATTCATGGGGCCCCCTGGCAATAGGGAATCATGGGGCCCCTGTGTCATTGGCCAAACTCAAAAAAGTCTATGGAAAAGGTACCGGGGGCATCTCATGGGGCCCCCTACTGACCCCGGGCCCTCGGGCAGTGCCCGAGTTTCCAAATGGTCAGTCCGCCCCTGCCGGCCACTTTATTAGGTACATGCTCTCGTACCTCCCAGGAATAGCCAAACCCTCCCAGGACTTCAGTCCTCTCATTGGCAACCAAACTCAGTCCCTTCACTTTTACTCTTGGATGGGCCTTCTGGATAGCTCATGGCAAGTTTTCTACAGGCCAGAAGGCTTTGGTTGGAGAATTTTATTAATTTCACTAATTTATCCTGGACACATACACTCACCGGCCACTTTATTAGGTACAGCGGTTCAATTGCCAATCACATGGCAGCAACTCAATGCATTTAGGCCTCTAGACATGGTGAATATGACTTGCTTCTATTACACGCTATGAGATGCTCACAGTGTGCAGTGGAATCAGAGTAAAGCAGGCCATAGACGGGTCGAACATCGGCCGATTTTTAAAAAAATAAAACCAAAAAATCGGTCGTTCTTTCGGCCGACGTTACCACCAACGTTAAAAAAATCGGCCGATTTTTTACCCATCTATGGCCGGCATTAACCCCATAACTTCTGTCCCTTGCAGAGACAGGGGAGCGCACCATACAATGTGACAGCAATACAAATACATTATTTGGATGACAATGTTTTTATTTGGATACAGATGGATACATTTGTTGCAACCGCAAGACTATTTCATATAAAATATAATAGCGGACTTCTTTGTTGCAACCCCAAGACCAGGGGCGGACTGACAAATCATGGGGCCTCCGGGCAGTTAGGGATCATGGGGCCCCTGTGTCCTTGCCCATGCTCAAAACACACCCAAAAAAGCCTATAAAAGGTACCAGGGGCATTTTATGGGGCTCCCTACTGACCTAGGGCCATCGGGCAGTGCCCGAGTGCTCGAATGGTCAGTCCGCCCCTGCGCAAGACTTTTTCATATAAAATATAATAGCGGACTTCTTCTTATTATTGTTCTTCTTCTTATTGTTCTTCTTATTATTATTATTGTTCTTCTTATTGTTGTTGTTATTCTTCTTCTTCTTATTGTTATTCTTCTTCTTTTTATTGTTCTTCTTCTTATTGTTGTTCTTCTTCTTCCTCTTCTTATTGTTTTTCTTCTTCTTATTGTTCTTCTTCTTCTTCTTCTTATTGTTCTTATTGTTCTTCTTCTTCTTCTTATTGTTATTCTTCTTCTTCTTATTGTTCTTCTTCTTATTATTATTATTGTTCTTCTTCTTCTTATTGTTCTTCTTCCTCTTCTTATTGTTGTTCTTCTTCTTCCTCTTCTTATTGTTCTTCTTCTTCTTATTGTTCTGCTTCTTATTATTGTTCTTCTTCTTCTTCTTATTGTTCTTCTTCCTCTTCTTATTGTTCTTCTTCTTCTTATTGTTGTTCTTCTTCTTCTCCTTCTTATTGTTCTGCTTTTTATTATTATTATTCCTCTTCCTTGCAGGTCACGGATCATGCGCAGATTTTTTATTGGTAAAACGATCGGCCAATTTGCCCATCATTGCCGCAAATTTTCCAACATGACCGATAAAAAAAATGTGCGAAAACCCCCAAAAATGGCCGAACAATTAACCCATCGGCTGTTTTTTTTATCGGCCGAGAAATCGGCGGATTGTCGACCTGTCTATGGCCGGCATAAGTCATTACGGTACAGTAGAGGAGCCGGTCCACCTGTGCCAGACTGGACAGAAGGCTGGAGGTCAGTTTAAAGTCAAAATAGTTTGTTCGTTCCTTTCTGAAACACCTAAGTAACAGACGCGGGAATTTAGAGGTGAAAGCTGCCGGCTCGCTCTGCCTGGAGTTATTGTTTAAAATTCAGCCGCAAAGGCCGACATTAATTTGAGATTGGCCTACGCTGACCTGTAAGTGTAATAATCCAGTAAGAGTTATGAGATGTTGGCTTGATAGGCGTCTCGTCTAAAGGCCGGCGCTGTGACGTGTCACCTGTGACCTCTCCGGCGTCTGAGTCCCTCCACCGAGACAAGGTTAAATGTTACTTCCCCTCTATAATTCTGGGGTCATCTCAATTTCCTGCAGCCTTCCCTAGACGTCGGCGACTTTTTATAGGGATGGATTTCCATCCAAGAAGCCTACGGTGATGTGTAAAGGCCAGCTATATTTTTTGTACCTTTTTTTTATACATGTGAATGTTTTGAAATAAAAACAGATGTTTCCATGGATAGTTTGTAATTAAATACAAAGGCTCTACCCAACATAGCACCAACGCGGGCGTAACTTTATATATTAACTTACATAGGTTGTTCAAATTTCACATGTTGGTAGAGTAACTCTTCTTCTATAGCAGTGCTCTCCAAACTGAAGCTCTTTGCTTCACTTTATCAGACCCTTGGAGAACTAACTCTCTCCACCATATCTTTTTCTGACACCAACAGTGGTCATTATTCCTCCCAATGACACCGATGATGGGGTAAAATTCCTCCCATTGACACTAATGATGGGGCACCATGTCTCCCATTGATACCAATGATGGGGCTCTATTCCTCCCACTGACACTAATGATGGGGCCAGGGGCGGACTGACAACTCATGGGGCCCCCGTGCAATAATGGATCATGGGGTCCCTGTGTCCTTTCCCAAACTCAAAAAAGCCTATGAAACCAGAGGCATCTCATGGGGCCCCCTACTGACCCCGGGCCCTCGGGCAGTGCCCGAGATTCCAAATGGTCAGTCCGCCCCTGGATGGGGCACTAATCCACCTATTGAAACCAATGAGGGGGCACTATTCCTCCCACTGACATCAACCATGGGGCACTTTTCCTCCGACTAATACCAAGGATGAGGCACCATTCCTCCCACTGACACCAATGATGGGGCACTATTCCTCCCACTGATACCAGTGATGGGGCACTATTTCTCCCATTGACACCAATGATGGGGCTCTATTCCTCCCACTAATACCAGTGATGGGGCACTATTTCTCCCATTGACACCAATGATGGAGCTCTATTCCTCCCACTGATACCAGTGATGGGGCACTATTTTTCCCATTGACACCAATGATGGGGCTCTATTCCTCCCACTGATACCAGTGATGGGGCACTATTTCTCCCATTGACACCAATGATGGGGCTCTATTCCTCTCACTGATACCAATGATGGGGCACTATTTCTCCCATTGACACCAATGATGGGGCACTATGCCTTCCACTGACACCAATAATGGGGCACTATTCCTCTCAATGACATCAACCATGGGGCACTATTCTTCCCACTGTCATAAACCATGGGGCACTATTCCTCCAACTAATACCAAGGATGAGGCACCATTCCTTCCACTGACACCAACAATGGAGTACTATTCCTCCCACTAAACGAACGATGAGGCACTATTCTTCCCAAGGATACCAATCTTAAGGCACTATTCCCCTCGATGAAATCAATAATGTGGCATAATTCCTAACATTGACATCAATAATGGGGTGCTATATCTCCCACTGATACTAACAATGGGGCATAATTCCTCCTAGTAATACCAATGATGGGGCACTAGTCCTCATCCTACTGACCACAGGCACTATGTAATTTTTGGTTTCACCCATTGGCCACAGTCTGGCCCCCAAAGTCTGAAGGATAGTAAACTGGCCCTTTATTAAGAGAGCTTGGAGATCCTTCTCTCTAGTAACTTCTTTTTTTTCATTGCAGATAAATTATGGATTCCAAGCTGAATGTGCCATCATTGAATTCTTGATGAAGGAGCAGTTCATGCTGTGTGACATCCATGGAAGGCAACAGAATGTTTACAGAGATGACACCATTGACAAGAGTAATATCCTTTGGTTCATTGGTGGCTCTTTTCAATGGTGTCTCGGTAAACATTCTGTCGCCTTCTATGGATGTTGGACGGCCTGCATCCCTCCTTCATCAAAAACTCAATGAAGGCACATTGCTTCTGCTTGGGATCCATTATTTACCTGCAATGAAAAAGAAGAAGGGGAGTTACTACAGAAGAAGAATTACTTTACCAATAGGTGAAATATGAATGCCCTACAGTACATAAGATAACAAAAATGTTATGCTCACATTGGCATTATGTTCAGTAGAGAAAAAGAAGGAAGAAGAAGAAAGAAGAAGAAGGAGGAGGAAGAGGAAAGAAGGAGGAGGAAGAAGAAGAAAGAAGAAATAATAGGAAGGAGGAGAGAAAGAAAGAAAGAAAGAAAGAAAGAAAGAAAGAAAGAAAGAAAGAAAGAAAGAAAGAAAGAAAGAAAGAAAGAAAGAAAGGAGAAGAAAACGGGGAAGAAGAAGAAGAAAGAAGGAAGAAGTAAGAAGAATGAAGAAGAAGAAAGTAGAAGGAAAAAGAAGAGGAAGATGAAGGAGAGAAAGAAAGAAAGAAAGAAAGAAGGAAAGAAGGAAAGAAAGAAAGAAAGAAGGAAAGAAGGAAAGAAAGAAAGAAAGAAAGAAAGAAAGAAAGAAAGAAAGAAGAAGGAAGAAGAAAAAGTAGAAAGAAAGAAGGAAGAAGAAAGAGAAGAAGCAGAAGAAAGAAGGAGGAAGAAGAAAGAGAAGGAGAAAGAAAGAAGGAAGAAGAAAGAGAAGAAAGAAAGAAGGAAGAAGAAGAAGTAGAAAGAAAGAAGGAAGGAAGAAGAAGAAAATAAAGGAAGAAGAAAAAGGAAGAAGGAAGAATAAAGTTACTCTACCAACATATGAACTTATGTATGTTATTAAACCATTCTACTTTGGATTCCGGGTTCTGCATCACCTTCAGGACAGCCCTCTTACTGTATGTACATGGGAAAATGGTGAAAGTTCACCAACTGCCAAGAGCAGGCTCAGGGGACCGTTCTTCACATCTGTAACCGGCGGAGAGGGAGACTATGTATTAGAATATCCCTTTGTAAAATACTCATTCTATTCTGCATCGGTTGGAGGGGAACACTGGTATTTGCTTTAATTATGTCCTGAGCTAGTCTTTAAAGCTGAACTCCAAGCAATTATGGAATGTGAGAGGAAGAAGCAGTATAAGTAGCTAATCAATTCATATGCAGACATGAAGCTTCTGACAGAAGGAGAGAGCAGAGTGACAGAGAGGTGAGCTCATCAGTGTGCTGCTTCTCCATTCACTGCGCACTCAGAAGTTGGGGGCGGGACCACCTGAGTTCTGAAGAAGTGTGTTGAATAATGCTGACCATCAGATTAAAGACATCTAGTGGCAGAAAAGAAGTACTGCAGGGGAAATTCCTGGATTGAAGGTGATTATTGCAGCAAAAATTGATGTTGTTATTATTTCTTTTTAGTTTTGTTCTTATTCAGCCTTGCTCTCGTTCCCCCACTCTGTGTAATTCTGTAATGTGGAATTTCATCTTTGACTAAAGAGGATCTGTTGGAGTGCGGCTGTCTGGGATTGCCATTCACTGTGCAGTTTGCATACTGGGCAAGCACCCTCTCGGCAGGTGTGTGGGGTGTAGTTAGCATGGATTGACCTGGAGCAGCTGCTCTTCAGTGTTATCTTGGTCTAGATTTCTGCTTTAAGGAAAAAAACTCTAACTTGCACCCTCATGTCACCTAAACCTTAGGCAAAAGACCGCAAGAGCATTGTGGCTGTTTCACATCATCAGAGACTGCTTTTGGGATCAAAATAGTGGCCATATGGTCTATTTCTTAATAATAACACTGGCATATTGTCTTATTCTTGCCGGCCAGGCCAACAAAACACCATTCAGCTGGGCAACTGTAATGCCTCACTTTCATGTTTATTTTATGTCTTGTTTTGAGCTGCATTAAGTTATCATTTTTTGGTAGCATGATGACATCTAGTTGCAGTTTCTGCACGCTACAGCTTATTTACTTATGTGATTTTGGTATTCTCCTCTGTCCTCCCCTCCTGTTTAGTGCTAGTTGGTTTAGTCCTCACTAGCTTTCCCCACTTTTAGGTCAATGTTAGTACTTCCCAGAGACAGAGCTCAGGAAAGTCATTGGGGTTTATTTGCTAAAGCTGGAGAGTGCAAAATCAGACTCACATCTGCATAGAAACCAATCAGCTTCCAGGGTTTATTGCCAAAACTTGATTGAACAAGCCGAGGTTAGAAGCTGATTGGTTTCTACGCAGAAGTGAGCCTGATTTTGCACTCTCCAGCTTTAGTAAATAAACCCAATTGTCTTCTTACACTTCAAAGACTGGGAAAACATTTTCTGTACTGTAATTAGCAAAATTGTGTTGAGTTCAACGGCCGTGGCTTTTTGAAGAGTTAAACTGCTTGTGGATGGTGCCAAGTCAGCAGGTGACCATACTGTGTGGACAAATCATAAATATGCTGCGCTAAAAATTAGCTAACACAAATGATATAAATTGATATATTAGCGCTGTATGGCGCTGAAGTTAAATACAAGGGTGATGAACGTCTACGGACGTTATATTGTGCAGGTGGTGAACTCCAATATTAGAGCACATCAGTCCCCAACTCCATATATAGGTGCAAATTGTGACTCCAGTGATGTATAAATAGGTGTAGATTGCACTAACCAGATAGCGCAAACATGTGCGCATTTGAGTATTTAAACCACTCCTAGTCCTCTGGGTACAGAAGGATGAACATCCACAGATCAACTGGCCAACCAGCAGAAGGACAAGTAGTTGTAGGATCATCATCAGCCTCCAGGGATCAGGAATCACTCAGCCAATCCACCAGGGGGATCACACTCCATGTACCAGGTATCTTAGATAGCCACCAAGGGGGACCTCTCTCAATGGCAGGTACAAAGCAGTAGCAAAATCCACCTTGGGGGGGGGGCTTGCAATCAAACGAGCCCAAACAGAAATTTAGTATGGATAGAACATCAAAGATGGCTGCCGGCCTGAACACGTGGCCCAAGCGGCGTGACGTCACACCCTGGCTCCTCCCTAACACGTTTCGTGCACTAGCACGTTATCAAAGGGACTCTTTGCTACTGTGTGGACAGACTGGGTTTAGGGAGGTATGACAATGCATAAAATGGCATTTGGAGCAGAGCAGCAACCCTACTTTCAGAAATTCTGTTGCTTTCACTCAGACAAGCCTTGCCTGGTAGACATGCAGGAAGATAAAAGGATCAATGCACAGTTGCTGGATGGACTGCCCCATCATGGAGGAAGCAGGGTTGGCTCAGCACAAGTACAGAGGTAAGCCCAGAACTAGTACTGCTATGTAGCCATCCAGTGGAGCCTCAGCTGTGGCTCTGACAGGTTCTCTTTAAAGCCACCATTCTGTACAATGTGGCCTTCTAGGAACGAGCTCTGCATTTTACCATCCGGAACATTATCTGTCAATTCGAGACCCAGACGCGGTCAATAGCTGACGTGTTACTCTAAATCGCAACATTTGTGTTTTTTTCTCCTCTAAAGCAAAATTAAACTGCTATCGGATTCCGCACGCTGCTCTTTAGCCTCGCTGAGCTCCTTCCTGCCTCCTCCTAGATATCAGGACACACGTGAGAAGAGAAGATAACGTGGGAATGAAGCGGGAAACACAGAGGCCCCTATCAGGCTGTTTGCTTGAAGCTGCTGCTTACAGGAACAGCTGACTGTCTGCGATACGGGACTGAGAACGCGTTACTGCGCTATTTCACTTAGCAAGGCTGGGAGTCAGCGAGGGGTCAGCTTCCACCGCTGGACGGAGCTTTATTAAAATAGGCTCTGTCGTCAATTTGATTTTCGTGTCAGATATTAGGGCTAGTATTTCCACCTATTTATTTATTTTTCATTTAAAGAAAACGTGCTGAGTTCCTTAACTAGGACTGCAATGTGCTGTGTGTGACCTGAGACTGCAATGTGCTCTATGTGACCTGAGACTGCAATGTGCTCTATGTGACCTGAGACTGCAATGTGCTGTGTGTGACCTGAGACTGCAATGTGCTCCGTGTGACCTGAGACTGCAATGTGCTCTGTGTGACCTGAGACTGCAATGTGCTCTGTGTGACCTGAGACTGCAATGTGCTCCGTGTGACCTGAGACTGCAATGTGCTCCGTGTGACCTGAGACTGCAATGTGCTCCGTGTGACCTGAGACTGCAATGTGCTCTATGAGACCTAAGACTGCAATGTGCTCTGTGTGACCTGAGACTGCAATGTGCTCTATGTGACCTGAGACTGCAATGTGCTCCGTGTGACCTGAGACTGCAATGTGCTCTATGAGACCTAAGACTGCAATGTGCTCTGTGTGACCTGAGACTGCAATGTGCTCTATGTGACCTGAGACTGCAATGTGCTCTGTGTGACCTGAGACTGCAATGTGCTCTGTGTGACCTAAGACTGCAATGTGCTCTGTGTGACCTGAGACTGCAATGTGCTCTGTGTGACCTGAGACTGCAATGTGCTCTGTGTGACCTAAGACTGCAATGTGCTCTGTGTGACCTGAGACTGCAATGTGCTCTGTGTGACCTGAGACTGCAATGTGCTCTGTGTGACCTAAGACTGCAATGTGCTCCGTGTGACCTGAGACTGCAATGTGCTCTGTGTGACCTGAGACTGCAATGTGCTCCGTGTGACCTAAGACTGCAATGTGCTCTGTGTGACCTGAGACTGCAATGTGCTCTGTGTGACCTGAGACTGCAATGTGCTCTGTGTGACCTGAGACTGCAATGTGCTCCGTGTGACCTGAGACTGCAATGTGCTCTGTGTGACCTGAGACTGCAATGTGCTCCGTGTGACCTAAGACTGCAATGTGCTCTGTGTGACCTGAGACTGCAATGTGCTCTATATGACCTGAGACTGCAATGTGCTGTGTGTGACCTGAGACTGCAATGTGCTGTGTGTGATCTGAGACTGCAATGTGCTCTATGTGACCTGAGACTGCAATGTGCTCTATATGACCTGAGACTGCAATGTGCTGTGTGTGACCTGAGACTGCAATGTGCTGTGTGTGATCTGAGACTGCAATGTGCTCCATTTGACCTAAGACTGCAAAGTGCTCTGTGTGACCTAAGACTGCAATGTGCTCTGTGTGACCTGAGACTGCAATGTGCTCTGTGTGACCTGAGACTGCAATGTGCTCTATATGACCTGAGACTGCAATGTGCTGTGTGTGACCTGAGACTGCAATGTGCTGTGTGTGATCTGAGACTGCAATGTGCTCCGTGGGACCTGAGACTGCAATGTGCTCCGTGTGACCTGAGACTGCAATGTGCTGTGTGTGACCTGAGACTGCAATGTGCTCTATATGACCTGAGACTGCAATGTGCTCCGTGTGACCTGAGACTGCAATGTGCTTCGTGTGACCTGAGAATGCAATGTGCTCTATGAGACCTGAGACTGCAATGTGCTCCATTTGACCTAAGACTGCAATGTGCTCTGTGTGACCTGAGACTGCAATGTGCTCTATATGACCTGAGACTGCAATGTGCTGTGTGTGACCTGAGACTGCAATGTGCTCTATGTGACTTTAGACTGCAATGTGCTCCATGTGACCTGAGACTGCAATGTGCTCTATGAGACCTGAGACTGCAATGTGCTCCATTTGAGTTAAGACTGCAATGTGCTCTGTGTGACACAGGACTGTACTGTGTGCTATGTGTCCTGAGAATTCATTGTCCTGTCCAGTATGTGACCTGAGACTGCAATGTGCTCCATACAACCAAGGGTTCCTCCTCACCAGTACATCTCAACTATAAAAGCTTGTTGGACATCCCAGTCTGAAACCCATCGGCAAACAATGAAACCCATCGGCATACAATGAAACCCATCGGCATACAATGAAACCCATCGGCATACAATGAAACCCATCGGCAAACAATGAAATCCATCGGCATACAATGAAACCCATCGGCATACAATGAAACCCATCGGCAAACAATGAAACCCATCGGCAAACAATGAAACCCATCGGCAAACAATGAAACCCATCGGCATACAATTTCCATGGACAGACAACATACAAAGACATTTTGGTCAATGGTGCTCTTCCAACCCTTCAGTTTGGGGAAGGTCCTTCTCAGTTTCGGTATGACCGCACACAAGACTAGCTCCATAAAGACATTTTGGTCAATGGTGCTCTTCCAACCTTGCGGCAGCAGGTTGGGGAAGTTCCTTCTCGGTTTCGGGATGGCCGCACACCAGACTAGCTCCATAAAGACATTTGGTTTGATGAATTTGGTGTAGAAAAACTTGAGTTGTCTGTAATGAGACCAGAATGTAGCCCAACTGACTACCTTTGGGATGGATCTAAATGCCGATGTGTTCCACGTCTTCTCATCTACCATCATTATCTGACCTCACAAGTGTTCTTCTGGCTGAATGGACACAAATGCTGACATACATCCTCCAATCTCTTGTGGAAAGCCTGCCCAGGAAAATGGTGGATGTTATTACTGCAACCGGAGGAGGGGGGATGATTCTGGAATGGGATGTCCAGCCAATGTGCTCTATGTGACTTGAGTCCTCAATGTGCTTGGTTTGATCTGAGAATACAATGTGCTCTATGTGACCTGGGACAGATTCCATGGGGTTTGACTGGCTTTTCTAAAACTCTTATTCTTAAATTGACTTTAGGGAAGGTGTCAGGAGTATGTAATATACAGAGTACAGGGATCAGGGACAAATACATATGGAGGGAAGGTGTCAGGAGTATGTAATATACAGAGTACAGGGATCAGGGACAAATACATATGGAGGGAAGGTGTCAGGAGTATGTAACTTACAGAGTGCAGGGATCAGGGACATGTAACGTATGGAGGGAAGGTGTCAGGAGTATGTAACTTACAGAGTGCAGGGATCAGGGACAAGTACATATGGAGGGAAGGTGTCAGGTGTATGTAATTTACAGAGTGCAGGGATCAGGGACATGTAACGTATTGAGGGAAGGTGTCAGGAGTATGCAATTTACAGAGTGCAGGGATCAGGGACATGTAACGTATTGAGGGAAGGTGTCAGGAGTATGCAATTTACAGAGTGCAGGGATCAGGGACATGTAGCGTATGGAGGGAAGGTGTCAGGAGTATGTAATTTACAGAGTGCAGGGATCAGGGACATGTACATATGGAGGGAAGGTGTCAGGGGTATGTAATTTACAGATTGTAGGGATCAGGGACATGTAACAAGTGGAGGGAAGGTGTCAGGAGTATGTCATTTACTGAGTGCAAGGATCAGGGACATGTAACGTATTGAGGGAAGGTGTCAGGAGTATGCAATTTACAAAGTGCAGGGATCAGGGACATGTAACATATGGAGGGAAGGTGTCAGGAGTATGTAAATTACAGAGTGCAGGGATCAGGGACATGTACATATGGAGGGAAGGTGTCAGGAGTGTGTAATTTACAGAGTGCAGGGATCAGGGACACGTAACATATGGAGGGAAGGAGTCAGGAGTATGTAACCTACAGAGTGCAAGGATCAGGGACAAGTGCATATGGAGGGAAGGTGTCAGGAGTATGTAATTTACAGATTGTAGGGATCAGGGACATGTAACAAATGGAGGGAAGGTGTCAGGAGTATGTCATTTACTGAGTGCAAGGATCAGGGACATGTAACGTATTGAGAGAAGGTGTCAGGAGTATGCAATTTACAGAGTGCAGGGATCAGGGACATGTAACATATGGAGGGAAGGTGTCAGGAGTATGAAATATACAGAGTGCAGGGACTAGGGACATGTAACATATGGAGGGAAGGTGTCAGGAGTATGAAATATACAGAGTGCAGAGACTAGGGACATGTAACATATGGAGGGAAGGTGTCAGGAGTATGAAATTTACAGAGTGCAGAGACTAGGGACATGTAACATATGGAGGGAAGGTGTCAGGAGTATGTAATTTACATAGTCAGGGATCAGGGATATGTAACATACAGAGAGCAGGTGTCAGGGGTATGTAATTTACAGAGTACAGAATCAGGGACATGTAACGTATGAAAGGAAGGTGTCAGGAGTATGCAATTTACAAAATGCAGAGATCAGGGATATGTAAAGTTCAGAGGGTAGGTGTCAGGAGTATGTAATTTACAGGGTGCAGGGATCAGGGACATGTATCATACAGAGAGCAGGAGTCAGGAGTATGTAATTTACAGAGTGCAGGGATCAGGGACATGTAATGTATGCAGAGAAGGTGTCAGGAGTATATAATTTACAGAGTGCAGGGATCAGTGATATGTAACATACGGAGGGCGGGTGTTAGAAAGTATGTAATTTACAGAGTGCAGGAATTAGGGATATGTACTGTACAGAGGGCACGGGTAAGGAGCATGCCACTTTTAGAGGGCAGGGGTCAGGAGTATGTAATGTACTAAGTGCAGCAGTCAGGACTGACTGCTGGGTCACTGAATATTAGATATGTGCGATTTATTTCACTGCAAATTAAATTCAAATTTTTTGTTATTCGGAGATACAGATGTATCCAATTCTCTGAATCACAATAGTAACGCGTTTCAACCAATCCAAAACAAATTCCAACAAAAACAACAAATTCATTTGTATTCGTTTCATTCATTTGTGACTTCAGAGGGTTTTATAATATCAATATTATATTTCTCGCTCTGTATTGTGATGATTGGCCAAAGTCCCGAACCATCAAAGTCGCAATCAAGTTCCAAGCAAATCGGTGAAATACCATAATGACATAATGAATGAATCCAAATCTTCCGAAATAACTTTTGAAAATACGAATTGATTCGGGAAAAAAGAATATTTGAAGCGAATACGAGTATACAAAATGAATTCCAAAACGAATCATTCTAACATAATGAATATGACGAAACGAAAAGATTGACTTCATGAGTGAATCTGAAACAAAACACATTTCTTTGTTGTGCACATCTCTACTGAATATTACTTTGTCTGCTCCGGAAGACAAACAAGTCCTCTCTCTGCCCCCTGGACCCCCCCGGCTGGATTCATTTAGTCCAGGCCCAGTATAGGAGGACTGGCTCTTCTTCCCATATTGGCGGCCCAGGGGTAGGCATCTTGAGAGCCACAGGACTACAAGTTCCATCATGCCTCTGTAAGTCATAGCTGTAACTGTCAGCTTTGTAATCTTTGCAATGCCTCATGGGAAATGTAGTTCCACAACAGCTAGAGAGCCACAGGTTGCCTACCCCTGGTTTACACCCACCAACCACTTTATTAGGTCCACCTTGCTAGTACCGGGTTGGACCCCCTTTTGCCTTCAGAACTGCCTTCATTCTTCGTGGTATAGATTCAACCAGGTGCTGGAAACATTCCTCAGAGATTTTGGTCCATATTGACATGAATTACTGTTGCTTTTCTATCATCTCCAACCAGTCTGTCCATTCTCCTCTGACATCAACAAGGCATTTTCCTCCACACAACTGCCACTCACTGGATATTTTCTCTTTTTCGGACCATTCTCTGTAAACCCTAGAGATGGTTGTGTGTGAAAATCCCAGTAGATCAGCAGTTTTTCAAATACTCAGACCAGCCCGTCTGGCCCCAACAACCAAGCCACGTTCACAGTCACTTAAATCCCCTTTCTTCCCCATTCTGATGCTCGATTTGAACTTCAGCGAGTCATCTTCATCACGTCTAGATGCCTAAATGCATTGAGTTGCTGCCATTTGATTGGCTGATTAGCGATTTGTGTTACCGAGCTATTAAAACAGGTGTACCTAAGTGGCCGTTGAGTGTATATCAACATGGATCACAATCTCAAAAGAATGTTTGAATAATATGGATCCCATGCCATGAAGAGTTGAGTGTTTTGGTATCAAAAGATTGACTTAAAGAGTGAATCCGAAATAAAACACATTTCCGTTTTTTGTCCACGCAACTGCCACTCACTGGATATTTTCTCTTTTTGGACCATTCTCTGTAAACCCTAGAGAAAGTTGTGCGCGAAAATCCCAGTAGATCAGCAGTTTTTGAAATACTCAGACCAGCCCATCTGGCCCCAACAACCATGCCACGTTCACAGTCACTTAAATCCCCTTTCTTCCCCATTCTGATGCTCGATTTGAACTTCAGCAAGTCGTCTTCGCCACGTCTAGATGCCTAAAAGCATTGAGTTGCTGCCATGTGATTGGCTGATTAAAATAGGTGTACCTAAGTGGCCGTTGAGTGTATATCAACATGGATCACAATCTCAAAAGAACATTGACCCCCCGGTTCACATCTATGCGGCCATGCGGGCCGCGTTTTGCACATGCACGAGAGCCCATTAATTTGAATGGACTCCCGTGCCCCGTGACACGCAGAGAAGTCCTTGGACTTCTTTGGAAAACGCAGCCGAGGTTCCCAGTACGGTTGCGTTTTCCAGTGCGGGCGGCGTGCCATTAGAAGTAATAGTGAGCACCCACGGGTCCTCATTTCTCTGCGGCTGCACGGATTTTCGTGTGGATCCGCAGCAGCACCACCCGCACAGATGTGAACCTAGGGTAAAATAATATGGATCCTATGCCATGAAGAGTTGAGAGTGTTTTTAGATCAAAGGAAGGTCGTACCCAGGGGTGGACTGACAACTCATGGGGCCCCCGGGCAATAGAGGACCAAGGAGCCCCTGTGTCCTCACCCACACTCAAACCACACCCAAAAAAGCCTATGAAAGGTACCAGGGGCATCTCATGGGGCCCCCTACTGAACCTGGGCCCTCGGGCAGCGCCCGAGTTCCCAAATGGTCAGTCCGCCCCTGGTCCTACCGATTTTTTCTCTAAGGTTCCCAGTAATTTGCTTGTTAGCTCTGATCCTGGGCAGTGAAGGCAGCAAGTTGGTACACAGGGGCGGACTGACCATTTGGAAACTCGGGCACTGCCCGAGGGCCCGGGGTCAGTTGGGGGCCCCATGAGATGCCCCTGGTACCTTTTTCATAGGCTTTTTTGAGTTTGGGCAAGGACAAAGGAGCCCCATGATCCCCTATTGCTCGGGGGCCCCATGAGTTGTCAGTCCGCCCCTGGGTACATCTATGCGGAAATTTAACCGGGTGGGCCAGGAACAAAATACAGAACAAGCTTTACATGACCATATGTGTATCTAAAAAAACCAAAAAATTTTTAAAAAACAGATTCTAATTATTTGAATATTCCGTCGCCGATCTCGTTGCGTCTACCTATTTACCCAAAAAGCGACATCATCTTCTATCAGGCTTCTCCGGTTTGTTGCTCACATCCACAAAAGATAAAAATGCCCAACATGTATTCATTTGTGATGCTGAAAAGCTTCACAGACAGCCAGTAATATAATAAAAGCTATAAAGTTGTTTTTGCTCTCTCTCTTTTCCAAATTTTTTTTTCTCAGTGCATTCGGAACAACTCCACGCTCTTTGGTCTCACAATAGAATATCTGTGTAATGTTCTGTGTAAGGTATAACGAGATTCATCATTACGGCCATCCGGGAACGTGTCTGACGACTTCAAAGGCAACTTTTTTTTTTTTTTTTCTGTGCTCTTTTTAAAATGATTCCCAATTGCTGCGAGGAGGAATGCAGAAAAAAACGAGAGGTCCGGCTTTGCTCTCCTATAATCCCTCTTTAATAGTCTTTTGGACATTTCTGCATTATAAATATTTGAATTTGAGGGATTTAAGTGAAACGAGGTTGGAGCTTTCTTAAAGAGACATAAACCATTTATTTTTTAAAGAGTATGTGTAGAGAACTTTGCAGGGGTGAGATAGAAAAGTCATTTTGCTAAATAAAATAAAGAAGATCAAGGATGAGCTGTGAGGGTACGAGTGGTTCCCCTGCCCACATATGTGGGAGAAAGAGCATTGTGATCCATGAACCAGGGGCGGACTGACAACTCATGGGGCCCCCGGGCAATAGGGGATCATGGGGCCCTCACCCACACTCAAACCACACCAAAAAAAGCCTATGAAAGGTACCAGGGACATCTCATGGGGCCTCTTACTGACCCTGGGCCCTCGGGCAGTGCCCAAGAACCCGAATAGTCAGTTCGCCCCTGCCATGAACCTGTCTAGCTGACTGTGCTCCAATGTGCTATGCGTATGGTGGAGACCTGTTTTCTCCATGTATTTTAACCGCTTTCCCGCCGCCCTATCCCACATGGAAGAATATATTTGAAATATATTTAAAAAATATTCTCCCCAAATATATTGACATATATTTTAAATGCTACAATTTTGGCCATATTCAATTATTCAATATGTTTCAAAATATATATATATATATATATATATATATAAAATATATACATATAATATATATACACACATATATATATATTAAATATATATAAAATATATATATATATTATATATATTAAATATATATATATATATATATATATATAAAATATATACATATAATATATATACACACATATTATATATATATATATATATATATATATATATATATATATATATATATACTGTATGTTGAAATGCATTTTTAAAAAAAAATCTGAAGAGTATATTTAAAGAAATACATATTTTTAAAAATATATATTTTTTTAAATATAGTCTTCAGTTTTTTTTTTAACATATAAAAAAAGTAATTTTAACATATATTTTTACATATGTTTGTAAATGCATTCCAAATTACGATCCGTGAACCTGTCTAGCTGACTGTGCTCCAATGTGCTATGCGTATGGTGGAGACCTGTTTTTTCCATGTATGTTAACCGTTTTCCCGCCACCCTATCCCACATGGAAGAAAAATATATTTGAAATATATCTTAAAAATATTCTCCCCAAATATATTGACATATATTTGAAATGCTACAATTTTGGCCATATTCAATTATTCAATATATTTCAAAATATATTTCAATATATATATATATATATATATATATATACTGTATGTTGAAATGTATGTATATTTTTAAATATAGTCTTCAGTTTTTTTTTAACATATAAATAAATAATTTTAACATATATTTTTACATATATTTGTAAGTGCATTCCAACAATGTAGATTTGTATTTTTAAAGACATACAGTATATTTGAAACATATTTTTAAAAATATTTTTCATATGTTTTGTAATAAAAACGCATTTCAACATACAGTATATATATATATATACACATATTTATTGAAATATATAGAATACGGCCAAAATTGTAGCATTTCAAATAAATGTCAATATATTTGTGAAGAATATTTTTTAAATATATTTCAAATTCCATATGGGATAGCAGATATACTGCTACAGGGCGGCAGGGGTGCGCAAAATCACGTATACATATGTGATTTTGTATTGCCGGATAAGGGGCGCACGTGTGGCATTCGCGGCCGCAGCTGTCAATCACCGGGTCCCGGCTGGTGGTTACCCACCGGCGCCTGGTGATTACCGAGCATCTCCAACGCAGAGTATTTTGTTTAGTTCTCCTCCCTGTCAGCTCTGGCACACTGCACAGCACAGCCATCCAGAGCAGTGTGATTACTGTGAAGCACACAGACACACCCCCCTAGTAAAACACTCCCTGCACACAGTTAACCTTTTGATCGCCCCTCATGTTAACCCCTTCCTGCCCAGTGCCATTAGTACAGTGTCAGTGCTTTTTTTTAGCACTGATCACTGTATTGGTGTCACTGGGGATGTCAGTAACACCAAGTCAGTTCCCCCCCCCCCAGTGTCAGAATGTCCTGCTATAAGTCGATGATCGCCGCCATTACTAGTAGCAAAAAAAAAATCCCAGTATCTATACCGTAGACACTATAACTTTCACGTAAACCAATTAAATTACACGTATCAGGATTTTTTTTATCAAAGACACGGAGCAGAATACATTTTGGCCTAAATTTATGACGAAATTTGATTTTTAGAATTTTTTTACTGGACATGTTTAATAGCAAAAAGTCAAAAATATAGTTTTTTCTTCACAAAATTGTCGGTCTTTTTTTTTATAGTGCAAAGAATAAAAATCGCACAGGCGATCAAATACCACAGAAAGAAATCTCAATTTGTGGGAAAAAAAGGACGTAAATTTAAATTTGAGTGCAGCATTGCACGACCACGCAATTGTCGGTTAAACTAACGCAGCGCCGTAACGCAAAAAATGGCCTGGTCAGGAAGGGGGGGGGGGGGGGGAATCCTCAGAAGGGGAGGGGTTAAATATACAAATATTGTTGCTGTAATGCCCCGTTTGCATAAAAATTTTATGGAAATACAAAATGAGTTTGCTAATTTGCATGCATCAAGCTAAAAGGTATAGTCAGCATATACACAGGTACACTATGGGGTTGACTCACTCCACTCTTCTCAGAAGAGTGGAGGCTGTTAAACCCGCAACGTCCAACAGGGGCAATATCCATATTAACCCCCCTGGAGGTATTCCCGAGTGTAGCTCGGGGTAAAGTTTCAGCACCACAAGTGGTAACCCCCCCGAGCTACACTCGGGAATACACTGCAGCGCTGCTCCGGGATCCCTCCAGCACTTACCTTGTCCTGCGCTCCCACGATGTCCCCCCTGCAGTGTCCCCTGTAATGTCCTCTGGCCGATGCCGGCATCTGTCTTCTGGGTTCCATTCCCTGCGACGTCGGGACGTACGGGGGACGGAATGGCGGGAAATTTAAAAATGTCAAAAAATGACATTCACTAAATACACTAAAATCACATAGTATAACATTCCTGTATCAAACCATTTCACATACATTTTGTCCCGAGTGCTTTGTCCGGCGCCCTGCCTGCATTTTGTCTATTCTTTCTGCCTGGAAACTGAGAAACGTCCATGGCGTCCAAAAAGCGTCCCTTTAGGTCAGACGCGGTTTTAGAGCGGCTAGAGAACAGCGATAGTAAATCAGAACCACTTGCAGAATTGAGTGATGAAGATTCGTGGGGGAAATTCCTCATCAGACACTGAAAACGATTCTGCGACTGAGCTCAGCGATGTGCGAACTTGGCGCTCTATTTCACATTTCAGTGTTTTTGGTTTGATTATATTATTGAATTACATTTATTATTATTATATTATTATTTTTTATAATTATTTACTATAATATAATTTATGATTTTGTGTTTCAAATTTTATCCTCCCCGGGATGTTTACTAGACTGTTGTTCGGACAGATTTCAGTGAGTTATTCCTAAGAATTACAGCCTACAATAAAAAAACAACAGATTTCCATGCAAAAGAATGTACCACTTTCAGCACAGAAATACTGACATCATCAGACCGCTAGGGAGGTTAAAGCCCATGGTTTTGTAATGGAATGTCCAACCATCTTGTACAGGTGTGATGGTCATGAATCCACAAACATTGACCCCCCCGGTTCACACCTATGCGGCCGTGCGGGCCGCGTTTTGCTCGGGCACAAGAGCCCATTCATTTGAATGGACTCCCATGCCCGTGACACGCAGGGAAAGAAGTCCCTGCACTACTTTGGAAAACGCAGCCGAGGTTCCCAGTACGGTTGCGTTTCCCAGTGCGGGCGGCGTGTCATCAGAACTAATGGCATCCGCCCGCGGGTCCGCATTCCTCTGTGCGGGTGGATTTTCATGCGGATCCGCAGCAGCACCACCCGCACAGATGTGAACCGGGGCTTAGACATATCTCGGGTGATTTACGAAGACCGGAGAGTGGGGGTAGCTTTACTAAAACTGGAAAGTGCTAAATCTGGCGCAGCTCTGCATAGAAACCAATCAGCTTCCAGGTTTTATTTCCAAAGCTCAATTGAACTGAAGTTAGAAGCTGATTGGCTGCCATGCACAGCTGCTTTAGATTTTTCACTCTTCAGTTTTAGTAAATCAAACCCTATGGGGGGGATTTAGTAAAAGCGGTGCACTCGGTATCTGATGCAGCTGTGCATGGCAGCCAATCACCTTCTAACGTCAGCTTGTTCAGTTAAGCTTTGGCAATAAAGCTGGAAGCTGATTGGTTTCTAAGCAGAGCTGCGCCAGATTTAGCACGTTCCAGTTCTTGTAAAGCAACCCCCACTCTCCGGTCTTAGTAAATCACCTGAGATATGTCTAAATGTTTGTGGACTCATGGCCATCACACCTGTAGAATCCTGTTGGACGTTCCATTACAAAACCATGGGCCCGGGTTGAGGGTTGAACAGCCTCCACTCTTCTCAGAAGAACTGCATAATATTTTGGAGGGTATCTTTAGGAACAGGGGGGACTGACCATTTGGAAACTCGGGCACTGCCCGAGGGACCGGGGTCAGTAGGGGGCCCCATGAGATGCCCCTGGTACCTTTTTCATAGGCTTTTTTGAGTTTGGGCAAGGACACAGGGGCCCCATGATCCCCTATTGTCCGGGGGCCCCATGAGTTGTCAGTCCGCCCCTGTTTAGGAATTTGCACCCATTCAGTCAAAAGAAAAAGGTACCGATGCTGGAGGAGAAGACCCGGCTTTCAGTTGGCGTTCTGATTCCTCACAAAGGTATTTAGTAGGGTTGAGGGGAGGACACTGAAGTCCCTCAGCACTGAAGTCATCAAACCATGTCTTCATAGAATTGGCTTTGGTACAGGGATACAGTCATGCTGGAACAGAAAAGGGCCTTCACCAAACTTGCTACAAGGATGGACAATTGTTTAAGCACTTACCATCCGGCCCATGTACATAAACGGCCGGACAGGAGCAGTGCAGGAGCGGGTTGACGTTCTAAATGGCACCCGCATTCACTGCCTGTGAGCATGTATTTATACATGGAGATCATATCCCCCTTATGTATTATACATGGAGATCATATCCCCCTTATGTATTATACATGGAGATCATATCCCCCCCTTATGTATTATACATGGAGATCATATCCCCCCTTATGTATTATACATGGTGATCATATCCCCCCTTATGTATTATACATGGAGATCATATCCCCCCTTATGTATTATACATGGAGATCATATCCCCCCTTATGTATTATACATGGAGATCATATCCCCCCTTATATATTATACATGGTGATCATATCCCCCTTATGTATTATACATGGAGATCATATCCCCCTTATGTATTATACATGGAGATCATATCCCCCCTAATGTATTATACATGGAGATCATATCCCCCCCTTATGTATTATACATGGAGATCATATCCCCCCTTATGTATTATACATGGAGATCATATCCCCCCTTATGTATTATACATGGAGATCATATCCCCCCTTATGTATTATACATGGAGATCATATCCCCCCTTATGTATTATACATGGAGATCATATCCCCCCTTATGTATTATACATGGAGATCATATCCCCCCTTATGTATTATACATGGAGATCATATCCACCCCTTATGTATTATACATGGAGATCATATCCCCCCCTTATGTATTATACATGGAGATCATATCCCCCCCTTATGTATTATACATGGAGATCATATCCCCCCTTATGTATTATACATGGTGATCATACCCCCCCCCCCCCCTTATGTATTATACATGGTGATCATATCCCCCTTATGTATTAGACATGGAGATCATATCCCCCTTATGTATTATACATGGAGATCATATCCCCCCTTATGTATTATACATGGAGATCATATCCCCCCTTAATCTCCTCTTCTCAGTAGAGAATAAATTCAGTTCCTCTAATCTTTCCTCATAGCTGAGCTCCTCCATGCCTCGTATCAGTTTGGTTGCCCTTCTCTGTACTTTCTCCAGTTCCCCAATGTTCTTCTTGTGAATTGGTGCCCAAAACTGAACTGCATATTCCAGATGAGGTATTACTAATGATTTGTACCGGGGAAATGATATCTCTCTCTCTGGAGTCAATACCTCTCCTAATACAAGGGAGGATTTTGCTCTCTTTAATGATACATATGGTGCACCTATCACTGGATCCTGTATTACAAGCACCGGGATATGAACAATAACATGAAGTTACATTGTTATTTTCGGCACACCCGGATGCATAAGTTGAAGGATAAGTTGACTTTGTTACCATGTTATATGTTCCTCCCATGTTCCGGGTGTAACATGTTATGAAATTACCAGCCCCCACTCCCCCCTGATCCCCAGCTTTGACATCTAGCAGAGGATCTTCTCCCCCCCCCCCCCCCCCAGCTGTCAAAATTAAAAAATAACCCCACAGCTTTTCGAGGCCTGATAGCGGCGATCAGCTTGCGGTCCCCCAAGACACGACAGCGGTGTTGTCAGCTCGTTGATTCTACCTGTCAGTATCGGCCTGCCTGTCAGAGGTATGAGCACACAGACACACTGGCAGGCCTGCAGGAGCCCTGCATGGCACCGGAGATCTGCTGGCTGATGCTGCAAACTTTTACATACTCCCAAAATGAATAATAATAAATGCACATTGTTTTACCTCCCAAAAATGCATTTGTTACTTTTTGTTGAAAGGTGAACGTATCCTTTAGATAGCAAACTCCGGTGTTCAATGGTGGGGTGACACGGGAAGACGGCATGGCACCCCACCATTGTCCTGGCTTGGTGACTCCTAGCCCCCGGCACACAGGGAAGGCCACCTGCACCCCCCGTATATGTGAGGGTAGCAGCAGTCCGCAGGGGCATTCTAGGAGGGTGACGGGGTAAGTGTACATGCCTGGGGGGGAGCTATATGCAGACACCTGAACAGGCAGAATGACAGGGCCTCTTTATTATGGGGTCCAAGTAATTCACTGCAGACAGATTTCAGGAAGCGCCTTACATGTACGATGGGTGGGTTTGTTTTCTGTATATGTGGTGCACAACGTAACCTCCTCCCTCCCCCTGCTTGATAGGTCTCAAGCTGGATTTAGATTTTCCGAGCAAATCTGAATCTGTGCAGACCTGGGAACTCAGCACGGGGATGGTGGGAACCCCTCATAATGGGCACAGCGGGTGTACAGACCTGGGAACTCAGCACGGGGATGGTGGGAACCCCTCATAATGGGCACAGCGGGTGTACAGACCCGGGAACTCAGCACAGGGATGGTGGGAACCCCTCATAATGGGCACAGCGGGTGTACAGACCTGGGAACTCAGCACGGGGATGGTGGGAATTCCTCATAATGGGCACAGCGGGTGTACAGACCTGGGAACTCAGCACGGGGATGGTGGGAACCCCTCATAATGGGCACAGCGGGTGTACAGACCTGGGAACTCAGCACGGGGATGGTGGGAACCCCTCATAATGGGCACAGCGGGTGTACAGACCCGGGAACTCAGCACAGGGATGGTGGGAACCCCTCATAATGGGCACAGCAGGTGTACAGACCTGGGAAATCAGCACAGGGATGGTGGAAACCCCTCATAATGGGCACAGCGGGTGTATAGACCTGGGAACTCAGCACAGCGATGGTGGGAACCCCTCATAATGGGCACAGCGGGTGAACAGACCCCGGAACTGAGCACAGGGATGGTGGGAACCCCTCATAATGGGCACAGCGGGTGAACAGACCCGGGAACTTAGCACAGGGATGGTGGGAACCCCTCATATTGGGCACAGCGGGTGAACAGACCCGGGAACTCAGCACAGAGATGGTGGGAACCCTTCATAATGGGCACAGCGGGTGTACTGACCCGGGAACTCAGCACAGGGATGGTGGGAACCCCTCATAATGGGCACAGCAGGTGTACAGACCCGGGAACTCAGCACAGGGATGGTGGGAACCCCTCATATTGGGCACACCAGGTTTACAGACCCGGTACTCAGCACAGGGATGGTGGGAACTCCTCATAATGGGCACAACAGGTGTACAGACCCAGGAACTCAGCACAGGGATGGTGGGAACCCCTCATATTGGGCACAGCAGGTGAACAGACCCGGGAACTCAGCACAGGGATGGTGGGAACCCCTCCTAATGAGCACAGCGGGTGTACAGACCCTGGAACTCAGCACAGGGATGGTGGGAACCCCTCCTAATGGGCACAGCGGGTGTACAGACCCGGGAACTCAGCACAGGGATGGTGGGAACCCCTCATAATGGGCACAGCGGGTGTACAGACCCGGGAACTCAGCACAGGGATGGTGGGAACCCCGCATAATGGGCACAGCGGGGGTACAAACCTGGGAACTCAGCACAGGGATGGTGGGAACCCCTCCTAATGGGCACAGCGGGTGTACAGACCCGGGAACTCAGCACAGGGATGGTGGGAACCCCTCATAATGGGCACAGCGGGTGTACAGACCCGGGAACTCAGCACAGGGATGGTGGGAACCCCGCATAATGGGCACAGCGGAGGTACAGACCTGGGAACTCAGCACAGGGATGGTGGGAACCCTTCATAATGGGCACAGCTGGTGTACAGACCCGGGAAGTCAGAATCAACAGAATCCATAATAGAGAGAAAAAAACTGTTGGGGGGCGGGGTCATCTCTTTACCATCCACCACATAATCATCAGTCCGGGGTGGAGTGACTCTTTAGGCATTTATGATTGTTCTTTTCCTGACGTTTCCTTTGTATGGGGTCACGTCTTTGTCGATGGGACGGCGGTGCCCAGACCTGGGACATCACTGATATATTTGGTGTATATTGGAACCAAACCGTCCGTCTTCAAATGGAAAGCAAATCAATAAATCGCTGATCAGCATCAGACAGGCGCTTGTGACGTTTCCATCGTGGAGATATTTGAGGACAAATAACAGGCAAACGTTCGTTTTTGTCTGACAGGCGCGTCGGGGAATTGTTTGTGAAAAGGCCGCTGTAGGGAGCGTCCATAGACCACCGAGGGTGGCTGGCCAATGTTACACCCGTGTTACAACTCCCGCCCTTTGTTCCATAGAGTATCAATCACTTCAAGTATACATTGTGACAGGGTCAAAGAGCACCACAATAAACGTTTATACACAGACAAAACTTTCTTTTACGTTTTTACATTTCTTTTTACGTTTCAACAGAGTAAGGAATGGTGAGAACCCCCTGTCAGGTTTTGATTGCTTTCTGTGTCCCTTGCTGGGGAGCTTCACCCTCTCTATTCGTCCTGTGACCACTGTCACCAAGACAGACTCATTAATGGGAA